>NC_052175.1:13065252-13101867 GCF_902713615.1 Scyliorhinus canicula | reverse complement strand
GGCTGAAGACGGACGTCTGTGATGCTGGGGACCTCCGGAGGAGACCCAGATGGATCGTCCACTCGGCACTTCCGGCTGAAGATTGTTGCGAATGTCTCGGCCTCGTCTTCTGCCCAGATGTGCTGGGCTCCTCCATCGTTGAGCGTGGGGATGTTTGTGGGGCCTCCTCCTCCAGGGAGTTGTTTAATTGTCCCCCACCACCGTGGGGAAGCAACGGTAGCATTGTGGATAGCACAATCGCTCCACAGCTCCAGGGTCCCAGGTTCGATTCCCGGCTTGGGTCACTGTCTGTGCGGAGTCTGTACATCCTCCCCGTGTGTGCGTGGGTTTCCTCCGGGTGCTCCGGTTTCCTCCCACAGTCCAAAGATGCGCGGGTTAGGTGGATTTGCCGTGCTAAATTTCCCCTTAGTGTCCAAAATTGCCCTTAGTGTTGGGTGGGGGTTACTGGGTTATGGGGATAGGGTGGAGGTGTTGACCTTGGGTAGGGTGCTCTTTCCAAGAGCCGGTACAGACTCGATGGGCTGAATGGCCTCCTTCTGCACTGTAAATTCTATGTCATTCACTGCTGGATGTGACAGGACTGCAGAGCTTCGATCTGATGCGTCTGTTGTGGAATCGCTGGGCTCTGTCCATTACTTGCTGCTTGGCACACGGGTAGTCCTGTGTTGGAACGTTACCAGGTTGGCACCTCGTTTCTCGGTCTGCCTGATGTTGCTCCTGCCATGCTCTCCTGCACTCGTCGTTGAACCAGGGTTGCTCCCCTGGCTGGGTGGCAATGGGAGAGTGGGGGGTGTGGTGGTTACAGATTGTGGTTGAGTACAATTCTGCTGCTGCTGATGGCCCACAGCACTTCCTGGACGCCCAGTCTTGAGTTGCTCGATCATTTCGAAGTCTATCCCATTGAGCACGGTAATAATGCCGCCCAACACGATGGGGGGAATCCTCTTTTTTTTTTTTTTATAAATTTTTATTGAAATTTTTTACAGAAAATATAACAAACAATGAACAGCAACAATAAAACACCATGGTAACTGTAACACCCCCAAGACACCCCCATGGGCAGCACGGTAGCATAGTGGTTAGCATAAATGCTTCACAGCTCCAGGGTCCCAGGTTCGATTCCCGGCTGGGTCACTGTCTGTGCGGAGTCTGCACGTCCTCCCCGTGTGTGCGTGGGTTTCCTCCGGGTGCTCCGGTTTCCTCCCACAGTCCAAAGATGTGCGGGTTAGGTGGATTGGCCGTGATAAATTGCCTGTAGTGTCCTAAAAGTAAGGTTAAGGGGGGGGGGTTGTTGGGTTACGGGTATAGGGTGGATACGTGGGTTTGAGTAGGGTGATCATTGCTCGGCACAACATTGAGGGCCGAAGGGCCTGTTCTGTGCTGTACTGTTCTATGACTCTAAGACCGTATCAACGCATGTATCACACCACCCCAAACCCAGTAAACAACAAGAGAACTTAAAAAATAAATTAAAATTAAATAAACGTAGTCAACGTCCCCCCCCCCCCCCCCCCCCCCCCCCCCCCCCCCCCCCCCCCCCCCCCCCCCGGTTGCTGCTGCTGCTGACCCAGTACCCTATCGCTGAGCCAGAAAGTCGAGGAAAGGCTGCCACCGCCTAAAGAACCCTTGTACCGACCCTCTCAGGGCGAATTTGACCTTCTCCTCCAGCTTAATGAAACCCGCCATGTCATTGATCCAAGTCTCCACGCTTGGGGGCCTCGCATCCTTCCATTGAAGCAAGATCCTCCGCCGGGCTACTAGGGACGCAAAGGCCAGCACACCGGCCTCTCTCGCCTCCTGCACTCCCGGCTCCACCCCAACCCCAAAGATCGCGCGTCCCCAGCCTGGCTTGACCCTGGATCCCACCATCCTCGACACCGTCCTCGCCACCCCCTTCCAGAACTCCTCCAGCGCCGGGCATGCCCAGAACATATGGGCATGGTTCGCTGGGCTCCCCGAACACCTGTCTTCGCCGCCCCCCCCCCCCCCCCCCCCCCCCCCCCCCCCCCCCCCAAAGAACCTACTCATCCTAGACCCGGACATGTGGGCCCGGTGCAGCACCTTGAATTGGATGAGGCTAAGCCGCGCACATGAGGAGGAAGAGTTAACCCTCTCCAGGGCGTCCGCCCATGTCCCATCCTCGATCTGTGATGGAGGGTATCCTCAATGTGAAGACGGGAACTTTGTCTCCACAAGGACTGTGCGGTGGTCACTCCTACCGATACGGTCGTGGACAGATGCACCTGTACCAGGCAGGTTGGTGAGGATGAGAGGTCGGGTATGTTTTTCCCCTCTTGTTGGTTCCCTCACCACCTGCTGCAGTCCCAGTCTAGCAGCGATGTCCTTTCGGACCCCCCGGCCAGCTCGCCCTGTGGTGGTACCACCGAGCCACTCTTGGCGATGGGCATTGATGCCACCCAGAGTACATTCTGTGCCGTCGCCAACCTCCGTGCTTCCTCCAAGTGGCGTTCCACATGGAGGAGTAACGGAGTCATCAGCTGATGGTGGCCGGTACGTGGCGATCAGCGGGAGGTTTCCCTGCCCGTGTTTAACCTGAAGCCCTGAGACCCCATGGGGTCCAGAGGCGATGTTGAGGACTCCCAGGGTCACCCCCTCCTGACGGTACACCACTGCGCTGCCACCTCTGTGGGCTCTGTCCAGCTGGTGAGACAGGACATACCCAGGAACGGTGGTGTCCGGGACATTGTCTGTACGGTACGATTCTGTGAGTATGGCTACGTCGGACTGTTGCTGGGCGAGTCTGTCATACAGCTTAGAACATAGAACAGTACAGCACAGAACAGGCCCTTAATGTTGTGCCGAGCCATGATCACCCTACTCAAACCCACGTATCCACCCTATACCCGTAACCCAACAACCCCCCCCCCCAACCTTACTTTTATTAGGACACTACGGGCAATTTAGCACGGCCAATCCACCTAACCCGCACATCTTTGGACTGTGGGAGGAAACCGGAGCACCCGGAGGAAACCCACGCACACAGGGGGAGGACGTGCAGACTCCACACAGACAGTGAACCAGCCGGGAATCGAACCTGGGACCCTGGAGCTGTGAAGCATTTATGCTAACCACCATGCTACCGTGCTGCCCCCAAAGCTCTCCCAAAGGCAGATCTGTCTCCCTAAAGGGGGCATTAATGAACCAGACGGGTTTTTAGACCAATCCAATTTTGGGTTTCGTAGATACCTCCTGGTTTTGGCTTTCCACCTCCTGCCCTGGTGGGATTCGAACCCAGGTCATAACCCTGGGTCTCGGGATTGCTAGTTCACCGACAGTCCCATTGTGTCGCCGTCTGTTGTGTTCTGCTGCTTCGGATGACGCAGGCTGCTACTTAACTAAAGGATGCTCCAGACTCCTGAAATTAGTTTGTGTTTATTGAACAATTAACACAGTTCTCAAATGGGTTCGACTCTCTGCTAATCTAACTGCAGTAACTCCGTCTAACTGTAGCAGCTTGCTCGAAGCCACGTGCTGCGGTGTGATGCTGCCGATCTACCCTGTCTAACTCTCTCGATGTCTGTCTGTGGGAAGAGGTTGGGTGTGAGTGCCTCATCCCTTTTATAGTGTTTATGTCACGCCCCCTTGTGGTGATGCCACCTCTGAGTGTCCTGACTGCCCATTGGTTGTGTCCTATTCTGAGTGTTCATTGGCTGCATGTTTGCAATCATCACACCTCCTTCCTGTGAATATTGAGAGTGTTGACGCCGTGCATGTGGGATCCTTAATCCAACAACTGATTCACCACTTGTCGGTGTAGAGGGAGCTTTACTCTGTATCTAACCCCGTGCTGTACCTGTCCTGGGAGTGTTTGATGGGGACAGTGTAGAGGGAGCTTTACTCTGTATCTAACCCCGTGCTGTACCTGTCCTGGGAGTGTTTGATGGGGACAGTGTAGAGGGAGCTTTACTCTGTATCTAACCCCGTGCTGTACCTGTCCTGGGAGTGTTTGATGGGGACAGTGTAGAGGGAGCTTTACTCTGTATCTAACCCCGTGCTGTACCTGGCCTGGGAGTGTTTGATGGGGACAGTGTAGAGGGAGCTTTACTCTGTATCTAACCCTGTGCTATACCTGTTCTGGGAGTGTTTGATGGGGACAGTGTAGAGGGAGCTTTACTCTGTATCTAACCCCGTGCTGTACCTGTCCTGGGAGTGTTTGATGGGGACAGTGTAGAGGGAGCTTTACTCTGTATCTAACCCCGTGCTGTACCTGTCCTGGGAGTGTTTGATGGGGACAGTGTACAGGGAGCTTTACTCTGTATCTAACCCCGTGCTGTACCTGTCCTGGGAGTGTTTGATGGGGACGGTGTAGAGGGAGCTTTACTCTGTATCTAACCCCGTGCTGTACCTGTCCTGGGAGTGTTTGATGGGGACGGTGCAGAGGGAGCTTTACTCTGTATCTAAACCCGTGCTGTACCTTGTCCTGGGAGTGTTTGATGGGGACAGTGTAGAGGGAGCTTTACTCTGTATCTAACCCCGTGCTGTACCTGTCCTGGGAGTGTTTGATGGGGACAGTGTAGAGGGAGCTTTACTCTGTATCTAACCCCGTGCTGTACCTGTCCTGGGAGTGTTTGATGGGGACAGTGTAGAGGGAGCTTTACTCTGTATCTAACCCCGTGCTGTACCTGTCCTGGGAGTGTTTGATGGGGACAGTGTAGAGGGAGCTTTACTCTGTATCTAACCCCGTGCTGTACCTGTCCTGGGAGTGTTTGATGGGGACAGTGTAGAGGGAGCTTTACTCTGTATCTAACCCCGTGCTGTACCTGTCCTGGGAGTGTTTGATGGGGACAGTGTAGAGGGAGCTTTACTCTGTATCTAACCCCGTGCTGTACCTGTCCTGGGAGTGTTTGATGGGGACAGTGTAGAGGGAGCTTTACTCTGTATCTAACCCCGTGCTGTACCTGTCCTGGGAGCGTTTTGATGGGGTCAGTGTTGGCTGGGATGTTATTTGTCCTCCCTCACCCTGAATCATTAAAAGGGGAGTATTATGCACCTCTTGCCTGGCAGCACCCAAGGGGTTAAAACAGTGGCTGTGACCCGGGCCTTTCCTGCTTTGGGACGAGTCCAGCTTCCTGACAGGCAGGTTGACGTCTCACGATGCGACAGCGGCGAGGTGGCGTGAGAGCGAGGGGACACCAGCGTCGCTACCCTGATCTTAGCCCCGCGCCTCAGGGGGGGGGAGGCCCGAGATTTGCTGAGGCCCAGTTGGGGGGGGGGGGGATGGGAGTGGGCTTCAGTCTGTGCCTGTGGGTGCTGAGCCAGAGAGCAGGCCCATAACTCCTGAGGGACAGAGAGCCCGGTGCGGACTAGGCCGCAAAAGCCTGACTAGAGTTTGTTTTCCGTTGCTTCCCTTCACCTTGCCCTTGGCCTCATTTCTAACCTTGACACAGCAGCAGGAGGAGGGAAGATCGGGCATTATCGTCTGTTATGATCTCACTGTTGACATAACTTTCCGAGAGGTGACTTTGATGTGGCGGCCGAGCTAACGGATGTGTTTGCCTGAAGACTTTGCCAGAGTCCTCGGCTTTTCTGGCCTGCCCAGTTCCGAGATCCCTTTTTTCTTCTTTTTAACCCCGAATCTCAACCCCCCCCCCTGATTTCCATACTGCTGCTTGTTCCGTTGAGTCCCTTTTGCCCGCAAGTTGAGGATTCCGAGTTTTGAGCTGGGACGCAGGCAACGGCCTGGCGACTGTCGCTCCTGCCTGAACAACGGTGCCCGCCCCTCTGCCCCCCTCCGCCCAGGGTTGAGGCCTACCCGATTTCGACCTTCTCCTGCAGCAGTTCCCATACAACATGAGTTGTCGGCCGGGGCGGAGGGCAGTTAAGAGTTGATCGCGTTGCGTGTGTGTGTGTGTGTGTGTGTGTGTGTGTGGGGTGGGGCGGGGTGTTGTCTGGAGTCACATGTAGGCCAGACCGCCTTAAGGACAGCAGATTTCCCTCCCTATAGGGTTCATTGGTGAACCCCACGAGGGTTTTTTCTTTAACGAGAATTGTTGTTTCTCGGAATTGCGGATTTAAAAAATAAATTTAAGAGTACCCGATTATTTTTTTTCCCAATTTAAGGGGCAATTTAGCCTGGCCAATCCACCTAGCCTGCACATCTTTGGGGTTGTGGGGGCGAAACCCACGCAGACACGGGGAGAATGTGCAAACTCTGCACGGACGGTGACCCAGAGCCGGGATCGAACCTGGGACCTCGGCGCCGTGAGGCAGTAGGGCTAACCCACTGCGCCACTGTGCTGCCCTGGGATTTTCTTTTTTTCGACCTCCATTTAGACCCCGGTGGGATTCGAACTCCCGTCGTCTCTGGACGACCGGTCCCGTTAATCTTGCCCCTGACCTAAATCCGTGGTGACTTTCGAGAGAGAGTGAGTTTGTCTTTCTCCCAGTGCCGTTCATTCACACGGCCTCTGTACGTCCGTGCCGACGGACTTCGCCCTCCGCGTCGCTCGCTGCCGTAATGTAGCAACCGCCGAGGCTGACCGGTGCACAGCAAGATCCCGCAAGCGACCAGTGAAATAAATGAGCGGATGGACTTTTTTTTCCTTTTTGTTTTATTTCTTTTTTTTTAATTTTAGAGTACCCAATTCATTTTGTTCCAATTGAGGGGCAATTTAGCGTGGCCAATCCACCTACCCTGCACATCTTTGGATTGTGCGGGGACGAGACCCACGCAGACACGGGGGAGAATGTGCAAACTCCGCACGGACAGTGACCCAGAGCCGGGATCGAACCAGAAACGCGAGGGGCGTAGGGCAAGATTGGCAACGACTGGCCGCACAGACAGTGACCCAGAGCCGGGATCGAACCAGAAACGTGAGGGGCGTAGGGCAAGATTGGCAACGACGGGAAATGCAAATGGTGTCTCGACTAACCTGATTGAGAGGGTCGATCTGGGAAGTGTGGTAGATGTTGTGTATCTGGACTTCCAAAAGGTGTTGTGACGGACAAAATCAATTCTCTGTCGGGAGAAACGTGGGTTACGGTAGCACAGTGGTCAGCGCTGTTGCTGCACAGCGTCAGAGACCCGGGTTCGATTCCCGGCTTGGGTCACTGTCTGTGCGGAGTCTGCACGTTCTCCCCGTGCCTGCGTGGGTTTCCTCCGGTTTCCTCCCACAAGTCCCGAAAGACGTGCTTGTTGGGTGAATCGGACATTCTGAATTCTCCCTCCGTGTACCTGAACAGGAGCCGGAATGTGGCGACTAGGGGCTTTTCACAGTAACTTCACTGCAGCGTTAATGTGAGCCGACTTGCGACAATAAATATTATTATTGTAAACAATGGTGCGTGAAATGCAAAATGTGTCTCGACTAACCTGATTGAGAGGGTCGATTTGGGTAGTGTGGTAGATGTTGTGTATGTGGACTTCCAAAAGCCGTTTGGATTAAGTGCCGCACAATGGACGTATTTACAAAATAGAGGTCCATGGTATTAAACAGATGGTGGTGTTGTGGGCTCATAATTGGCTCGAGGTTTCGTTGTTTTTTTGGGTGTGTGGCAATTAACTCACATAACTCCGATACCGTGCATGGTGGATAGCACAATTGCTTCACAGCTCCAGGGTCCCAGGTTCGGTTCCCGGCTGGGTCACTGTCTGTGCGGAGTCTGCACGTTCTCCCCCGTGTGTGTGCGTGGGTTTCCTCCGGGTGCTCCGGTTTCCTCCCACAGTCCAAAGATGTGCAGGTTAGGCGGATTGGCCGTGATAAATTGCCCTTAGTGTCCAGAAATTGCCCTTAGTGTTGGGTGGGGTTACTGGGTTGTGGGGATAGGGTGGAGGTGTTGACCTTGGGTAGGCTGCTCTTTCCAGGAGCCGGTGCAGACTCGATGGGCCGAATGGCCTCCTGCACTGTATAGGGTGCTCTTTCCAAGAGCCGGTGCAGACTCGATGGGCTGAATGGCCTCCTTCTGCACTGTAAATTCTATGATCGAGATAGCTTGATCTTGGTTTCGGACAAAGCTCAGCACAACATCGAGGGCCGAAGGGCCTGTTCTGTGCTGTACTGTTCTACGTTCTATGTAACTACTTCCGCTGTGGCCAAAGGCGAGCTCGTTGAGCCTGCCTCTGGTACATCGATTTGGGGGTCACTGCTGTAGCCCAGGTTCCCTACGAGGCCCCACTTGCGCCGACGGGCCAAGTTCGGGAATGATTTGAGGAGTGCCCAGTGTTGGCACAGGCCCTTCGGCCCTCCCAGCCTGTACCGGCCATGATACCACCCTTGGCCCAAACCCTCAGCCCTTCCTTGTGCCGTATCCCTCTATCCCCGTCCTATCCATGTGTTTGTCAAGATGCCTTTTGAACGCCGTTAATGTATCTGCTTCCACAGCCTCCCCCTGGCAACGCGTTCCAGGCACTCACCACCCTCTGTGTAAAAAACCTGCCTCACACATCTCCTCTAAACTTTGCCCCACTGACCTTTAACCTACGCCCCCTGGTGCCTGACCCCTCCACCCTGGGAAAGAGTGCCTGCCCATCCACTCTATCCATCCCCTTATAATCTTGTAGCCCTCAATCAGGTCATCCCTCAACCTCCGTCTCTCTAATGAAAACAGTCCGAGTCTATTCAGCCCCTCCGCAGAGCCAACACCCTCCAGACCAGGCAACATCCTGGGAAACCTCCTCCGCACCCTCTCCAAAGCCTCCACATCCTTCTGGTAGTGTGGCGACCAGAATTGTGCGCAATATTCCAAGTGCGGCCTTCCCAAGGTTCTACCCAACTGTAGCACGACTTGCCAGTTTTTATACTCGATGCCCCGGCCAATGGAAACAACCATTCCGTATATTTACTTTTCCCCCGAAATTTAGAGTACCCAATTCATTTTTTTTCCAATTGAGGGGCAATTTAGCCTGGCCAATCCACCTACTCTGCACATTTTTGGGTTGTGGGGGCGAAACCCACGCAGACACGGGGAGAATGTGCAAACTCCACACGGACAGTGACCCAGAGCCGGGATGGAACCTGGGACCTCGACGCCTTGAGGCCGCAGTGCTAACCACTACGCCACCGCGCCGCCCTTCAGTATGCTGTCTTGACTGCCTTGTCCACTTGCGTTGCCGACTTCAAAAGATCTGTGGACCTGCGCGCCCAGATAGAACGTAGAACAGCACAGAACAGGCCCTTCGGCCCTCGATGTTGTGCCGAGCATTGTCCGAAACCAAGATCAAGCTATCCCACTCCCTATCATTCTGGTGGGCTCCATGCGCCTATCCAATAACCGCTTGAAAGTTCCTAAAGTGTCCGACTCCACTCTCACAGCAGGCAGTCCATTCCACACCCTAACCACTCTCTGAGTAAAGATCCTACCTCGGATATCCCTCCTATATCTCCCACTCCGAACCTTATAGTTATGCCCCCTTGTAACAGCTACATCCACCCGAGGAAATAGTCTCTGAACGTCCACTCTGTCTATCCCCCTCATCATCTTATAAACCTCTATTAAGTCGCCTCTCATCCTCCTCCGCTCCAAAGAGAAAAGCCCTAGCTCCCTCAACCTTTCCTCATAAGACCTACCCTCCAATCCAGGCAGCATCCTGGTAAATCTCCTTTGCACCCTTCCCAATGCTTCCACATCCTTCCTATAGTGAGGTGACCAGAACTGCACACAATATTCCAAATGTGGTCTCACCAGGATCATGTATAGTTGCAGCATAACCCCACAGCTCTTAAACTCAAGCCCCCTGTTAATAAACGCTAACACACTGTCGGCCTTCTTCACGGCTCTATCCACTTTGAGTGGCAGCCTTCAGAGATCTGTGGAGATGAACCCCGAGATCTCTCTGTTCCTCCACTTTCCTCAGAACCCAGCCGTCGACCCTGTAATCCGCATTCAAATTTGTCCGACCACAATGAATGATCTCCTCTGACTTTCTATATTCCTAAGAGTCTCGCCATTGACGGTATATTTCCGCTCGTAGTTAGACCCCCCTCGCTCCAGGGGAAATGACCCCAGTCTCTTCTCAAAGGTGAAACCTTCCACTCTAGGCCGAAACACCTTTGCACCCCCCCCCCCCCCCTCCTCCAGTGCTATTGCGTCCTTCCCAGTGATTGAGCTGGATGGTTATACCGAGACCGGAGTGGGGTAGGTTGACCCACGCCGGCGACTGCGGTGCTCCCCAGTCGAGGAGCTGAGGCCTTGTTCGAGGGTCGAGCTCCGCCCCATCCCGTTCAGAGGCAGAGGGGCCTGCTGAGGAGGTTGGCCCCGCTCTTTGCTCTTTGAGGCTGCTGAGGTCATCTTTTTTGTTAGGTCGGGTGTAACGCCAAGCGAAGCGGGACGTTGTCCGTGAATTCACGGTCTCTCGCTGCTCCGACTCGGAGCTCCCCGGCCGAGTGGCGTGGCGAATGGGCGATCTCTGAGCACAGAGGTATGCGTTCGGGTGACCGTGTCCGCGTGCGTTTCCTCCGGGCGCTCCGGTTTCCTCCCAATGTCCAAAGATTAGGTTAGGTGGATTGGCCGTGCTAAATTGTCCCTTCGTGTCCAAAGATGTGCAGGTTAGGTGGATTGGCCGTGCTAAATTGTCCCTTCGTGTCCAAAGATGTGCAGGTTAGGGGGATTGGCCGTGCTAAATTGTCCCTTAGTGTCCAAAGATGTGCAGGTTAGGGGGATTGGCCGTGCTAAATTGACCCTTAGTGTCCAAAGATGTGCAGGTTAGGAGGATTGGCCATGCTAAATTGTCCCTTAGTGTCCAAAGATGGACAGGTTAGGTGGATTGGCCATGCTAAATTGTCCCTTAGTGTCCAAAGATGTGCAGGTTAGGGGGATTGGCCGTGCTAAATTGTTCCTTAGTGTCCAAAGATGTGCAGGTTAGGTGGATTGGCCGTGCTAAATTGTCCCTTAGTGTCCAAAGATGTGCAGGTTAGGTGGATTGGCCGTGCTAAATTGTCCCATGGTGTCCAAAGATGTGCAGGTTAGGTGGATTGGCCGTGCTAAATTGCCCCTTAGTGTCCAAAGATGTGCAGGTTAGGTGAGGTTATGGGGATAGGGCAGGGGTGTGGTGGGGGGGGAAGAGATTAGGCCTCGGATGGGCACTCTTTCGGAGGGTCGGTACGAACTCAATGGGCCGAATGGCCTCCTTTGCACTGGAGGGCTTCTAGAATCAATCCAACCTTTTGTTTTGGGGGGGGGGGGAAGGGACCCACAATTTAGCAATGTCTAACGAAACAATGAGTAGGGTTGGGCTGACGAATGGCGAACGCAGTTGAGGTGTGAAACCCTTTGGGTGGTGGGGTAGAGCGGGGGGGGGGGGGGGGTGCAGGAGCAGCGGACCCTCCAGATTCATTGTCACAAATCCTCGGAGGGGTGGGCCAGTTGACGAGAAGGTTCGGGTTCGCGATATCTGGCTCGTCAACGTGGGTGGCGAAAAGATAATCGAGGGAGGCGCCTTCCACCTTTTTTTAATTGGTCAAAATCTCTTGGAGGCGGCGCAGTGGTTAGCACTGCTGCCTCGCGGCGCCGGGGACCCGGGGTCCATTCCTGGGTCACCCTCCGTCATGGGGAGTTTGCACATTCCCCCCCCCCCCCCCCCGTGTCTGGGTGGGTCTCTCACCCCCCCCCCTTTCCCCCCCCCCCCCTAACGATTAGGCCCCAGAGGTCCCATCGTGGGCCCCACACTTTTGGAAGGGATGTCGAGGCCTGGGGAAGAGGGTGCAGAGAGAGAGGTTCCCCCAGAACGGGGACCAGGAGGATTTCCATCTGCATGCGCAGGGCTGTTCTGAGGCTGGGGGGGAGGGGGGGGGGGGGGGGTCCTGTCAGAGAGGGCTGTGGTGGAAAGTGTGAGAGAATGTTTGCTTGTGTACTTGAAGAGGGGTGGGAATTGTCTGGTGTGATCAATACAGGTATTTCCGATATATTGTATGTATTTGATACAGTACGGGTTCAAATCCTGGCTTGGTGTGTTCGAGTGCTGCAGTCACGTTTTTTAAAGGCCTCCTGGTTTTACAGGATTTGGGAGCCAGAGGTGCAATTAAGGCACTGTTTTTAGGCTCATGCACTTTTGTTTGGATGAAGGGGATTCCCTGTGGAGTTGATTAGATTTCAGCTTGGTGCGTTGACGTCGTTACTGGGTGGAGCCTAAGGTATTGGGCGTTTTGCCGAAAAGCAGGTCGCTGGGGTTCAAGATGAAGGGTCGAGCAGTTTGCTCCCCGTAGCTCGGTTAAAGGGATATGCCGGCAGACAGCCCGGTAGCACACGTGGCTAGCACTGTGGCTTCACGGCGCCAGGGTCCCCGGTTCGATTCCCGGCTTGGGTCACTGTCTGTGCGGAGTCTGAACGTTCTGCCCGTTTCTGCGTGGGTTTCCTCCCGGGTGCTCCGGTTTCCTCCCACAGTCCAAAGACGTGCAGGTTAGGTGGATTGGCCGTGATAAATTGCCCTTAGTATCCAAAAAGATTAGGAGGGGTTATGGGGATAGGATGGAAGTGAGGGCTTAAGTGGGTCGATGCAGACTTGATGAGCCAAATGGCCTCCTTCTGCACTGTTTTCTATGACTGATTTAGCAGATTCCACCAAAGCAGTGAGCAGAAACCGCTTCCGAAGAAATGCAGCCAGAGTTTCTGCTTGGTTCTGACAGGAGTCAGATCTTGTCTTTCGACACTGCTTTAAAGACCTCCTCCTTCTCCAAGAACAGCAGGTATTCCGATGGGCCAATGGTAGTTGAAGTGGATTGAGAGCGGAGGTGGTTTTGCCGAGAGGGAATAAAGTGAGGGTTAAAGTTTGTTTCGAAAAACCACCTCTCTATTTCTCCGTGCAATCGCTCCTGGAGTGAGGTATCGCTTCCTCACAGTAACGAAATAGTCGAGACTGTTCTGCCTGAGCCAAGGGCTGACGTACTGGGGGGGGGGGGGGGGGGGGGGGGGGGGGGGGGGGGGGGGGGGGGGGGCGGTTCAGGCAAGGTTGAGACACTGGGCATGTGGTGACACCTGAATCAAAAGCAGGTGAGTGTGAATCGCTCCCTGGCGTTTTGCCATCGACGCCGGGTTACAGAGCGGGCCGTTCGGCCCATCGAGCCTGCTCTGCAATTCCACATGCTCGTGGCTAATCCTGGGCTCCAGCTCCATTTTCCCCCGCCCGCCCTCCATATCGCATAATTGGCCGAGTGACCTTCTGGAAGGTCGAGGTGGCGGGTTTGGAAGGTGCTGCCCAACGTCGTGGGCGGCGGAGAACCCACAAATGCTCTGGGGCGGTGGAGAATCCCAAAGATTCCCAACTTTCCCGGGGCAAGAAAGTTCTCCTCAACCTCTGTCCAAAATGGCCGACGCGTTATCCTGGTACCCCGACCAGCGGACACCACCTGTGTCCACCTGACCCCATCGGAATCTTGTCGGCCCTCAATGAGTTCGCCCCTCATCCGTTCAAACTCCAGAGGGTACACAAGCCCGATTTTACTCTCCATTCGAACTTGCTAATCGCCTGCTGTACCAGCAAGGCAGCCTCTTTTGCTAGGCCCCGATTTTGGAGACCAGGTTTTCCCCCTCGCCTGGTGTCCGGGGATTGCTGTGGATTTGCTGGTAGAATCCTGACCACTCGAGGAGGCCGCCGGGGCCCATTGCGACAGGGCTGGGCTCTTTGAAGAAACACTCTCTCCCCTATTTAACCTCGCACACCCAAGGCACCAGGGAACCCGGGGTTTGATTCTGGCCGGGGGTGACTCTCTGGGCGGAGTCTGCACGTTCTCCCCGTGTCTGCGTGGGTTTCCTCCGGGTGCTCCGGTTTCCTCCCAGAGTCCAAAGATTGGATTGGCCGTGCTAAATTGTCCCTTGGTGTCCAAAGATGTGCGGGTTAGGTGGATTGGCCGTGCTAAATTGTCCCTTAGTGTCCAAAGATGGACAGGTTAGGGTGGATTGGCCGTGCTAAATTGTCCCTTAGTGTCCAAAGATGGACAGGTTAGGTGGATTGGCCGTGCTAAATTGTCCCTTAGTGTCCAAAGATGGACAGGTTAGGGTGGATTGGCCGTGCTAAATTGTCCCTTGGTGTCCAAAGATGTGCAGGTTAGGTGGATTGGCCGTGCTAAATTGTCCCTTAGTGTTTAAAGATGTGCAGGTTAGGTGGAATGGCCGTGCTAAATTGTCCCTTAGTGTTTAAAGATGTGCAGGTTAGGGTGGATTGGCCATGCTAAATTGTCCCTCACTGTCCAAAAGATGAGGTGGGGTTATGGGGCGGGGGAGTGAGCCCAGAAAGGTTGCTCTTTCAGGGGGTCGGTGCAGAATCGATGGGCCGAACGGCGTCCTGAGTTGTCAGGATTCTACGATGTGGAGCGGTCGTTGTCTCGGTCGTGACTTGTGGGACGTTGCGATTTGCAGGTGGCGGCCATGTTCCTACGTTGCCCCAGCGACTGCACTTCAGCAGAAGTACGCGGTTGGTTCTGTGAGGCCCTTTTCTTGGGGAAGGTCCTAAGCGGGTGAAAGGCGCTAGGCAAATTCAGCGATGCCCACGTTCCCTCGCCCCACTCCCGTTTTCCCCTCGATCCCCTATCAGATATACGAGTCACTGCTGCATATCGACGCCCGAACTGCCCCTCGAGGAGGTTTGGGGGGGGGGGGGGGGTGAGCCGCCATCTTGAACTCGCTGTATGGTGTAGGTACTCCCACCGTGCTGTTAGGGAGGGAGTTCCTGGATTCTGACCCCCGGCCGACAGTGAAGGAACGGCCGATATATTCCCGAGTCGGGATGGCGAGCGGCTCGGAGGAGGGGGAACTTGCAGGTGGGGGGGGGTTCACCGTGTGTCTGCTGCCCCCCCCCCCCCCCCCTCGTCCTTCTAGATGGGAGAGGTGGCGGGTTTGGAAGGTGCTGTCGAAGGCGAGTGGCCGCGGTGCGTCTTGTAGACGGTGCACACGGCTGCCGCTGTGCGTCGGGGGGGGGAGGGTGGAGGGAGTGAATGTCGGTGGGTAGCGTGTCGATCGAGCGGGGCTGCTTTGTCCTGGATGGGGGGGGTGGAGGGAGTGAATGTCGGTGGTTAGCGTGTCGATCGAGCGGGGCTGCTTTGTCCTGGATGGGGGGGGGTGGAGGGAGTGAATGTCGGTGGTTAGCGTGTCGATCGAGCGGGGCTGCTTTGTCCTGGATGGGGGGGGGGGTGGAGGGAGTGAATGTCGGTGGGTAGCGTGTCGATCGAGCGGGGCTGCTTTGTCCTGGATGGGGGGTGGGGTGGGGGGAGTGAATGTCGGTGGTTAGCGTGTCGATCGAGCGGGGCTGCTTTGTCCTGGATGGGGGGGGGGGTGGAGGGAGTGAATGTCGGTGGTTAGCGTGTCGATCGAGCGGGGCTGCTTTGTCCTGGATGGGGGGGGGGGGGGAGTGAATGTCGGTGGGTAGCGTGTCGATCGAGCGGGGCTGCTTTGTCCTGGATGGGGGGGTGGAGGGAGTGAATGTCGGTGGGTAGCGTGTCGATCGAGCGGGGCTGCTTTGTCCTGGATGGGGGGGGTGGAGGGAGTGAATGTCGGTGGTTAGCGTGTCGATCGAGCGGGGCTGCTTTGTCCTGGATTGGGGGGGGGGGTGGAGGGGGTGAATGTCGGTGGTTAGCGTGTCGATCGAGCGGGAGCTGCTTTGCCCTGGATGGGGGGGGTGGAGGGAGTGAATGTCGGTGGTTAGCGTGTCGATCGAGCGGGGCTGCTTTGTCCTGGATGGGGGGGGGGGAGGGGGTGGATGTCGGTGGGCAGCGTGTCGATCGAGCGGGGCTGCTTTGTCCTGGATGGGGGGGGAGGGGGGGGTGGAGGGAGTGAATGTCGGTGGTCAGCGTGTCGATCGAGCGGGGCTGCTTTGCCCTGGATGGGGGGGGGGGGGGGAGTGAATGTCGGTGGTTAGCGTGTCGATCGAGCGGGGCTGCTTTGTCCTGGATGGGGGGGGGGGGTGGAGGGAGTGAATGTCGGTGGGTAGCGTGTCGATCGAGCGGGGCTGCTTTGTCCTGGATGGGGGGGGGTGGGGGGAGTGAATGTCGGTGGTTAGCGTGTCGATCGAGCGGGGCTGCTTTGCCCTGGATGGTGTCGAGCTTCTCGAGTGTTGTTGGGAGCCGCGCTCATCCAGGCGAGTGGAGAGTCTCCCATCGCGCCCAATGCCCCCCCCCCCCCACCCCCACCCCTCTTGTCTGTGCTGTAATGGGTCATTGGCAGCAGTTTAGCCCTGACCCCATAGAGCGGATGCCAGGCTGCCCCCTCGCATTATTAACCCGCTTGTCTCTCCTGGGCAGGATGCTTCAGACGATATACGACTGGTTCTGGTGGGATCGACTCTGGCTGCCATACAACCTGACCTGGACGGACCTGGAGGATCGGGATGGGCGTGTCTATGCCAAGGCAGGCGACCTCTACGTCACGATACCCTGTGCCTTCATATTCATGATTATCCGCTATGTTTTTGAAAGGTAAGAAACGTGTTTTTTTTTGTGTGTGTGTCTTGAGGGGGCCGGGTCTGGTGGGTGGGGGAGGGAGGGAGTTGAAATTATTTTTCCCGGTCGTGCGTTCTCCCCAGACGTCCGTGCCACTCAAATATGTTGGGCCTCCCAGATCCTGGTGGCGCGTTGCCGTGGGAATTGGCTTTTTTTTTTGCTCTCGAAGTCTCGGGCCTAACCGGGGGACTCTGTGAAAGTCGTGGATGGTGAGCTCGCTCGCCTGTTGTGTCTCGCGGTGATTTGGGAGGTGGTGGAGGGGGGGGGGGAACAAACCAGGCTCCTTCGGGGAGCCTGGGAAGTAGCCGGAGGAGGCCTTTTCCACCCAGGCCCGGAGCTTGAATCAGGCCAGCCTTGACGTTGCTCCATTCTCGAAAGCGTTAACGGTTCTCTCTTTGCCCTCCTCCGTCCTGGGATTGATTGGGGGGGGGGGGGGAAATGGCCGCCATCAGGGTGGGGGGGAAATGGCCGCCATCAGGGTGGGGGGAAAATGGCCGCCATCAGGGTGGGGGGAAAATGGCCGCCATCAGGATGGGGGGGGAAATGGCCGCCATCAGGGTGGGGGGGAAATGGCCGCCATCAGGGTGGGGGGAAAATGGCCGCCATCAGGGTGGGGGGAAAATGGCCGCCATCAGGATGGGGGGGGAAAATGGCCGCCATCAGGATGGGGGGGGAAAATGGCCGCCATCAGGGTGGGGGGAAAATGGCCGCCATCAGGATGGGGGGGGGAAATGGCCGCCATCAGGATGGGGGGGGAAAATGGCCGCCATCAGGATGGGGGGGGAAATGGCCGCCATCGGGATGGGGGGGAAATGGCCGCCATCGGGGTGGGGGGGAAATGGCCGCCATCGGGGTGGGGGGGAAATGGCCGCCATCGGGGTGGGGGGGAAATGGCCGCCATCGGGGTGGGGGGGAAATGGCCGCCATCGGGGTGGGGGGGAAATGGCCGCCATCGGGGTGGGGGGGAAATGGCCGCCATCGGGGTGGGGGGGAAATGGCCGCCATCGGGGTGGGGGGAAAATGGCCGCCATTGGGGTGGGGGGAAAATGGCCGCCATCGGGGTGGGGGGGAAATGGCCGCCATCGGGGTGGGGGGGAAATGGCCGCCATTGGGGTGGGGGGGAAAATGGCCGCCATCGGGGTGGGGGGGAAATGGCCGCCATTGGGGTGGGGGGAAATGGCCGCCGACAGGACGTGAGGCAACACTTGATCTTTCTTCTGCCGGGGGGGGGGGGGGGGGGGGGGGGCGGCGGGATTTGAACCCAGGTTCCCGTTACTCCCCTCCCCTCCCCGGGCCCCTGGATTGCTAGTCCCGTGCCATCACGGCTGTGCGTCCGTCCCTGGGTTCGATTTCCCCCACCCACTCCCCCCAAGATGTCGGTGGAGGCCGGCCATGTTATTCTCTCCTTCCCGGGCCCTTGTTGATCAGTTACCTACATCTTCTCTGTCTCTCCCCAGATCTGTAGCCACGTACTTTGCACGGGTGCTGGGCATCAGGGAGAAGGTGCGGTTAAAGGTGAAACCCAACCCGATTCTAGAAAAGTCTTTTGCGGCGTCCTCAAAACATCCCAAACAGGTAGGGCCTCTCTGGTCAGTGACTCGGTCCTCGTTTTCCCCTCACCTCACTCCTCATCACGGAATCTGATTCCATCTCCCTGTCGACATCTTTTTATAATGGCCCAAGTCCGTCCTGTCACCCACTATGCCTCATCCAGACACTACACCCCCTCCCTATCTCTGTATCCTCCTCCAGCCCCTACACCCCCTCCGTATTTCTGTATCCTCCTACAGTCCCTACACCCCCTCCATATCTCTGTAACCTCCTCCAGCCCCTACACCCCCCTCCCTATCTCTGTAACCTCCTCCAGCCCCTACACCCCCTCCCTATCTCTGTAACCTCCTCCACCCCCTACACCCCCTCCCTATCTCTGTAACCTCCTCCAGCCCCTACACCCCCTCCCTATCTCTGTAATCTCCTCCAGCCCCTACACCCCCTCCCTATCTCTGTAACCTCCTCCAGCCCCTACACCCCCTCCCTATCTCTGTAACCTCCTCCAGCTCCCTACAACCCTCAGATCTCTGCACTCCTCCAATCCCGGCCTCTCAAGCATCCCCCCTCCCCCAATTCCCATCGCTCCGCCATTGGCGGCCGTGCCTTCAGCTGTCTCCCTCTCGCGCTCTGTCTCTCTCGCGCGCCCCGTCTCTCTCGCGCGCCCCGTCTCTCTCGCGCGCCCCGTCTCTCTCGCGCACCCCGTCTCTCTCGCGCGCCCCGTCTCTCTCGCGCGCCCCGTCTCTCTCGCGCGCCCCGTCTCTCTCGCGCGCCCCGTCTCTCTCGCGCGCCCCGTCTCTCTCGCGCGCCCCGTCTCTCTCTCGCGCCCCGTCTCTCTCCCGCGCCCCGTCTCTCTCTCTCCCCGTCTCTCTCGCGCGCCCCGTCTCTCTCGCGCGCCCCGTCTCTCTCGCGCGCCCCGTCTCTCTCGCGCGCCCCGTCTCTCTCGCGCGCCCCGTCTCTCTCGCGCGCCCCGTCTCTCTCGCGCGCCCCGTCTCTCTCGCGCGCCCCGTCTCTCTCGCGCGCCCCGTCTCTCTCGCGCGCCCCGTCTCTCTCGCGCGCCCCGTCTCCTCTCGCGCGCCCCGTCTCTCTCGCGCGCCCCGTCTCTCTCGCGCGCCCCGTCTCTCTCGCGCGCCCCGTCTCTCTCGCGCGCCCCGTCTCTCTCGCGCGCCCCGTCTCTCTCGCGCGCCCCGTCTCTCTCGCGCGCCCGTCTCTCCGCGCGCCCCGTCTCTCTCGCGCGCCCCGTCTCTCTCGCGCGCCCCGTCTCTCTCGCGCGCCCCGTCTCTCTCGCGCGCCCCGTCTCTCTCGCGCGCCCCGTCTCTCTCGCGCGCCCCGTCTCTCTCGCGCGCCCCGTCTCTCTCGCGCGCCCCGTCTCTCTCTCTCGCCCCGTCTCTCTCTCTCGCCCCGTCTCTCTCTCTCGCCCCGTCTCTCTCTCTCGCCCCGTCTCTCTCTCTCGCCCCGTCTCTCTCTCTCGCCCCGTCTCTCTCTCTCGCCCCGTCTCTCTCGCGCGCCCCGTCTCTCTCGCGCGCCCCGTCTCTCTCGCGCGCCCCGTCTCTCTCGCGCGCCCCGTCTCTCTCGCGCGCCCCGTCTCTCTCGCGCGCCCCGTCTCTCTCGCGCCCTGTCTCTCTCGCGCGCGCCCCGTCTCTCTCGCGCGCCCCGTCTCTCTCGCGCGCCCCGTCTCTCTCGCGCGCCCCGTCTCTCTCGCGCGCCCCGTCTCTCTCGCGCGCCCCGTCTCTCTCGCGCGCCCCGTCTCTCTCGCGCGCCCCGTCTCTCTCGCGCGCCCCGTCTCTCTCGCGCGCCCCGTCTCTCTCGCACGCCCCGTCTCTCTCGCACGCCCCGTCTCTCTCGCACGCCCCGTCTCTCTCGCACGCCCCGTCTCTCTCTCTGACGTTTGACCGTTAATATCTCTCATTTTTAGTGTTTGATTTTGAAATGTTACCGTGAATCATTTTGGGTCCTTTTAATCACGTTGGAAGATATTTCGATGCGCGATGATTTTTGTCAGATGGTGAATTTCCTCAATACGGGCGGAGGGGAAAACGGGAGACAGCAGGGAGATGGATGGGGTGACACTGCTGCCTCACAGCTCCAGGGTCCCAGGTTCGATTCCCGGCTTGGGTCACCGTCTGTGCGGAGTCTGCACATTCTCCCCGTGTCTGCGTGGGTTCCCTCCGGGTGCTCCGGTTTCCTCCCACAAGTCCCGAAAGACGTGCTTGTTGGGTGAATCGGACATTCTGAATTCTCCCTCTGTGTCCCCGAACAGGCGCCGGAATGTGGCGACTAGGGGCTTTGCACAGTAACTTCATTGCAGTGTTAATGTCAGCCGGCTTGCGACACTAATAAAGATTATTATTATAACAGTGGCAATTGAATAGGGCGGCGCACTGGGTTAGCACTGCTGCCTCGCAGCGCCAGGGGCCTGGGTTTGATTCAGGAATGAATTGGTGGGTAATTGAATACATCCAGGGGGCAGTGATGGAACTGAGGTCAAGGCCAGATTGAATGGATTCAAAGGGCCGAATGGCTTCCCCATTTGTTCATGTTTTTTTCCAAACCTTTGGGGGTATTTGATCGCCGGGTTCGAAGTCGAGAAGGGTTCGAAATCGTGAGGCGGTTTGAACCAGGGGCTGGTTTAGCTCACTGAGGCCTAAATCGCTGGCTTTGAAAGCAGACCAAGGCAGGCCAGCAGCACGGTTCGATTCCCGTACCGGCCTCCCCGAACAGGCGCTGGAATGTGGCGACTAGGGGCGTTTCACGGTCACTTTATTTGAAGCCTACTCGCGACAATGAGCGATTTTCGTTTCATTTTGTAAGGGTGGGAGGGTGAGGAGATTGAAGGTTCTCGGTTAAGAAGTTGGGAGGCGGGGGGGGGTAGGGAGAGGTGACGGAAAGTGGGGGGCCGCCGGGGGGAGGGGAGGAGCCCTCCTGTTCTGTTCCGTTCCATGATTGGAAGTCCCCTTCCTTGCAGATGGACATCGAGGGCCTGGCCAAGAAGTGTAGCCTGACCTCTCAGCAGGTGGAGAGGTGGTTCCGTCGGAGGAGGAACCAGGATCGGCCTAGCGTTCTCAAGAAGTTTCGAGAAGCCTGGTAACCGAGCGCGTCTATTATTGCCATTCAGAGTCCACCGCATTCTCTCGGGGTGGGGGGGGGCAGCTGGAAAGGGAGCACGGGGCGCCCCCATCGATAAAGCACCGCGCCCGGTGTGGCGCCGCGGGGTTGACAGCCACGTTGCTGCGCGTGGGGCGAGTCTGGAGTCACGTGGAGGCCTGGCCGGGCTGAGGGCCGCAGATTTCCCTCCCGTTAGGGAACCAGGTGGGGGTTTTTTCGGACAATCGGTGACGGTCAAACCTGGCTCAGCACCCCCAGAGGTTGCAAGCCTAACCCTAACCCTAACCCTAACCCTAACCCTAACCCTAACCCTAACCCTAACCCTAACCCCAACCCCCCCACCCCCCCCCCCGACCCCCTCAACTGCAACCATGTAGTAAATGATGAAACCGCGCTCAATTTTAAACTGGGCGACTTCTACCATTTAAATTTACCTTGTGACGACAGCAGGATGTTTTGACGAGGAGCTGTTATGGCCCTGCCCAGGGCGGAAGCCACCCCCCCCCCCCCCCCCCCCCACCTTTACCCGGCAGTAGTGCAGCGAGCCACTTGGCTGTCCGAGAGACCATCGTCGCCCACAAGTGGTGAGGATGACCTAAAGTTTGGTGCTCGGCCTACCCGTCAGGCCTCTGGCGTTCGCCTGTTGGAGCTAACCCAGGTGGTCGCTCCCCTCTTACCCGCCCCTCCCCGCCCCCCGCCCCTCCCCGCCACCCCTTACCCACCCCCCCCCCCCCTCCCCGCCACCCCCGACCCGGGTCCTCCCACCCTCGGCCAATGGCAACCGCTTTCCGTTGCCGCCCTAAACCTCCCACCATCTTGGACGCCCCCCGCCGAATCTCCCCCTCCTTCCCCTTGGAGCCAGGAGAGATTAACACGCGAACCCTAACCTGGCAACTAAAATCTCCTTGTCCCCGGACCCCCTCTTGAGGGCTGTAACGGAGTCTCGCAGGACAGAAAGAGGTGCTTCAGCCCGTCGCCGGGCCCTGGCCCTCGAGCACCTATCTGATCGCCGCGTGTCGGGGAGATGGAGTGCGACCGGGTTTGCCGACTCCAGTTGGAAGCACCCCCCCACTCCGGCTTAGAGTTTTCAGGACATCTTGCCCCTGCCCTGCCCAGGCCAGAGGGTGTTTCCCCCCCCCCCCCCCTCCCCCACCCAGGCTCCAGGGAGGTACCGGAGGAGTTGGCCACCTTGGCTAACAACAAGGGTCTCTCGCTTCATCGGGCACGGGGTTGGGTCAAGTGTCGCCCAATGCCCCGGGGGGGGGGGGGGGGGCGTCGCAGCCACCGGCGGGTTACGGCCGCGACCACCCTTGGCCCGGCAGCCGACCCGTGCACAGCGAGATCCCACGGCAACACGTTTGTTGAGGTTCCCGCTGATTCATCCGAATCTCGAGTGGCGTTGGGTGAGGAGGTTGATCGTTCCCAGGACGCGGGCGGGAAATCTCCCAACACGAAAAGCGGCCATGGTGTCACCTTCGGAGCTGGGCCAACAGGAGCCGGCTTGGGGGGGGGGGGGGGGGGTTAGTGTGTAACGTATGATGGACGCATTGAGGACTGTTTGCACTTTCTTTACAGCTGGCGATTCACCTTTTACCTTCTCGCTTTCACTGTTGGCCTGGCGGTGGTGGTAGATGTAAGTACCCAGCCCTTAACCCAACTGCGCGAATACGGGACGGGCATGGTGGGGTTGTTGTGGGCCAGGGTTTAGAGGACCCCAAAGTGCGTCATGGAGTTCACCTGACCCACGGATTGTGGTGTGGGGAGCACACGGCCCACTCTACAGGTGCGGCACAGCAGAAACGGAAAAGTATTTTTTGAAGCAAAACAACGTTTATTCCATGAACTCAAGTTAACCTTTTTAAAACATAGTGAACATCTTAGCAACCATCGATTCAAATACAACCCCCAAAGACTACAACACTAAGTAATCCTTAAGCTGTCCATTCAACATCCAGAAGACTTAAAAAACCTTTAAATCAGGTTAAAGTCACTACTGAGAGCAGTTATTAGTTTTAAATCACCAAAGGATCGATTTCAGTGTAGAACAAGGCCAGCAGCGCGGGTTCAATTCCCGTACCAGCTGCCCCGAACAGGCGCCGGAGTGTGGCGACTAGGGGCTTTTCACAGTAACTTCATTGAAGCCTAATTGTGACAATAAGTGATTATTATTATTACAGTCTTTAGATTAGAGAGAGAGACTAATACCCCTTCTGGCTGTGACTGCAGCTCTCCAGCTCTGAAAACAACACTAAAACACACCCTGCAGCAAACAGCCTAAAACGAAAGTCAAAAGCTGACAGACAGCCCAGCTCCCCCCACACTGACATCACTGCAGTAATAAACACCCATTTCTTAAAGGTATATTTCTTAAACATCCATTTTTTTAAAGGTACTCTCACATGACACCTCCCCCCACGAAAAAATAAATAAACCGTCAACTTCAAGGTGGTTTCATTTTTCACCTTTTCACCATCCTTTAAGAAATGCACACCGTAAATACACTTTTTCGTTTCAAAAAACAACACGCGCAAACAGGTACAATAATATAGTCCATTTTCTTTTTGTTGTTCTTCCTCCAACTGAAATCCTTCTCGATTGACAGTCGCTTTGAGCAAGAAGGTCTCTGCACGATCCGTCCATTTCTCTACGCCTCAGCATTTCTCTTTAAAGTCAGATAGTTTAGTTCAATCTGATCACAGAGTCCCGTGTAATTCTCCAACACAGGAGCAGTGGTTATCACAGCTTTATGCCTGTTGAAAGTCCACTGTCCACTGGAATTTTCGGCGTTTCTTAAGCAAGTCCATCAGTGGAGTAACCAGGCTACAAAAACCTTTCCACAAATGTTCGATCAAATCCACTCATGCCAAGAAATCGCATTGTTTCCCTTTGTCTTGAGGGTATCGAAAACTCCTCAATAACTGTTGGTTTCACATCCCCGTGTGACCATTCAACCCTGTCCGATTGTATGGCCAAGGAAAGTGACTTGGGCTTTTCCAAATTCACTTTTGGCTCGGTTTATCACCAAACCCGCCTCCTGAAGTTGATCAAAGTCCATCAGATGTTTCAAATGTTCTTTCCGTGTCTGGCTGAAAATTACCAGATTGTCGATGTATACCGCACAATTGGGTCATCCTGAAACAACTTTGTTAGTTAACCGTTGAAATGTGGCTGGGGCGTTTTCCATGCCAAATGGCATAACTTTGAATTGGTACATACCATCTGGAGTCACTGAAATCTCCTTCGCCCTTTCGGATAAAGGTACCTGTCAGTAACCTTTAAGTAATTCCAGTTTGGACATAAAAATCGATTGTCCCACTTTCTCAGCAATTCTCCAAACGTGGGATAGGACAAGAGTCCGTTCTTGTAACTGCATTTGCCTTTCTATAGTCCACACACAATCATTGGGTACCGTCTGGTTTAGGCACCATCACAATGGGTGAGCTCCATTGGCTGAAACCCACTTCAATTATGCCATTTTTAAGCATACACTCAATCTCTTTGTTAACCTGTGCCAATTTAAGTCAATATGGTTAAGTCGATATGGATGTTGTTTGATTGGAACAGCATTTCCCACATCTACATCATGTACAGCCATTTTAGTACTTCCCAATTTATCTCTACAAACTTGTCCACGTGATATCAATAACTCTTTCAGGTCTGTCTGTTTTTCCTCTGGAAGGTAACTCAACAATTTATCCCAATTTTTAAGAACATCCTCGTTTTCCAATTTAATTTGAGGTATGTCAAATTCACAGTCATCTGGAATTTCTTTCCTGAAATTTCTAAACCTTTGTCTGTAAGCTTCAGGCACTAGTTCATATGCATCCAAGATGGATTTTTTCACCTCCTCATACGACTCGGATACCTCCTCTGATCGTGATGCAAGCACTTCTCTCGCCCTACCTACCAGCTTTGTTTGAATCAGTAACGCCCACATGGCCTGTGGCCATTTCATTTGTTTAGCTACCTTCTCAAATGAAATGAAAAAGGCTTCTACCTCCTTCTCATCAAACCTTGGCAATGCTTGGACGTATTTAAATAGATCCCCACCAAGCCTTCGACTATGATGCTCTTTCTCACTATCATCCAACTCTACGTTTCCCTTTACGCCGACCAATTTGAACTGACTGTCATGTTTCATGGCCATTTTCTGAAGTTCAAACTCTCTCTTTATCTTTTTCCCTGATCTGTATCTCCCTTTCTCTTTCTTTTTCTTCTCTACTACTTTTGTATTCAAGCTGCTTCAAGTCTTTCTCATGTTCCGTTTGTTTAATTTGCAACTGAATTTTTGCCATTTACAATGAGTCAAACTGTCTCTCGGGCAACTTTAAATGCTAAGCCACCTCCATAATCACCTCATCTTTTCGCATTTTGTCAGGTAATGTTAACTGCAATTTTATATTTCTTGAACACCCATTTCTTAAAGGTACTCTCACAGGACAGGGTGACAGGGGGAGTATAATGAGCGCGCAGCAGCAGGCGGAGGAGTAGCTGCCACCTTCGGCCTCTTTATCGAGGGCGAGGCCCATATGGTTAAAGAGCCACCCACAGGGACTGGGGGAGAAGGTGGGACTCGCTCCCACGGGGAGTGGGGGAGAATGTGGGACTCGCTCCCACGGGGAGAATGTGGGACTCGCTCCCACAGGGAGTGGGGGAGAATGTGGGACTCGCTCCCACGGGGAGTGGGGGAGAATGTGGGACTCGCTCCTACAGGGAGTGGGGGAGAATGTGGGACTCGCTCCCACAGGGAGTGGGGGGAGAATGTGGGACTCGCTCCCACGGGGAGTGGGGGGAGAATGTGGGACTCGCTCCTACAGGGAGTGGGGGAGAATGTGGGACTCGCTCCCACAGGGAGTGGGGGGAGAATGTGGGACTCGCTCCCACGGGGAGTGGGGGAGAATGTGGGACTCACTCCCACGGGGAGTGGGGGGAGAGTGTGGGACTCGCTCCCACGGGGAGTGGGGGGAGAAGGTGGGACTTGCTCCCACAGGGAGTGGGGGAGAATGTGGGACTCGCTCCCGCGGGGAGTGGGGAGAATGTGGGACTCGCTCCCACGGGGAGTGGGGGGAGAATGTGGGACTCGCTCCCACGGGGAGTGGGGGAGAATGTGGGATTCGCTCCCACAGGGAGTGGGGGAGAATGTGGGATTCGCTCCCAGGGGGAGTGGGAGAATGTGGGACTCGTTCCCACGGGGAGTGGGGGAGAATGTGGGACTCGCTCCCACGGGGAGTGGGGGAGAATGTGGGACTCGCTCCCACGGGGAGTGGGGGGAGAAGGTGGGACTTGCTCCCACAGGGAGTGGGGGAGAATGTGGGACTCGCTCCCACGGGGAGTGGGGGAGAATGTGGGACTTGCTCCCACAGGGAGTGGGGGAGAATGTGGGACTCGCTCCCACGGGGAGTGGGGGAGAATGTGGGACTCGCTCCCACAGGGAGTGGGGGAGAATGTGGGACTCGCTCCCACGGGGAGTGGGGGAGAATGTGGACTCGCTCCCGCGGGTAGATGTGGTGGGAGGGGCATGGGCTCAATCCCACGGAACCGGATCGGCAGCACATGAGCAGAGGGGCCGAATGGACTGCAGACACGTTGAGGAATGGTCACTGAAGCCGCGTTGGGCAATGCGAGTGCCAGAGACGGGTGGATGCATCTCTGTCTCCACTCTTGTGAGTCTCCCGGTAACCCGGTGCTGGATCCATGCCGTCTGGTTGAGCACGGTCCAGTACGGGAGCCTCCCCCTACCCGGCGGGCTTCTGGCGTCAGTGTCTGTCGTGTGGGGTCTGTCCTGGGGGGACAGCGCTGGGTGGCGAGATGGGGAGCAGCGGGGCGGGGGAGGTGGGGGTGGGGAAGAGAGGTGCGAGAGGGACAGAATGGGGACAGGGAGGAAGGGTGTTGTGTGCCAATAGCAAAACAGCTCGGCCATGAGGATTGTGTGCAGATCCACCCAGGCCTCTGCGCCCTCTGCCTTTGGTGAGGCAGAATTACAGAGTGTGCGCCTGGCTGCTCGACCCGGTGGGGCTTCGCAGCTTTCACTGCCTGCTGAGTTTCAACGGGAGCACAATCATCTCCCACTCCAATACAGATGAGGTCCCCGTGTATTCTCTGGCAGCAACTTCCCCTCTTCTCCCCTCCATAATCCTATCGATTGCACGGGGTTAGATACAGAGTAAAGCTCCCTCTACACTGTCCCCATCAAACACTCCCAGGACAGGTACAGCACGGGGTTAGATACAGAGTAAAGCTCCCTCTACACTGTCCACATCAAACACTCCCAGGACAGGTACAGCACGGGGTTAGATACAGAGTAAAGCTCCCTCTACACTGTCCCCATCAAACACTCCCAGGACAGGTACAGCACGGGGTTAGATACAGAGTAAAGCTCCCTCTTCACTGTCCCCATCAAACACTCCCAGGACAGGTACAGCACGGGGTTAGATACAGAGTAAAGCTCCCTCTACACTGCCCCCATCAAACACTCCCAGGACAGGTACAGCACGGGGTTAGATACAGAGTAAAGCTCCCTCTACACTGTCCCCATCAAACACTCCCAGGACAGGTACAGCACGGGGTTAGATACAGAGTAAAGCTCCCTCTACACTGTCCCCATCCAACACTCCCAGGACAGGTACAGCACGGGGTTAGATACAGAGTGAAGCTCTACCTTCACCCGCTGTGGTGGGGCCTGTGACGGTTTGGAAACAGTATTGTTGAACGAACAAAGTTTCAAAGCCTTTCGGTAACATCTCCCATTGGACATTGAGGGAAATAGGCTGGTGCGTTAAGGAGCCAGTGTGTGAGTGTGGGTGTGAGCGTGAGGCCTTTGTTAAAATGGGCGGCCCTCGGACCCTGCGAGTGTTGACCGAGCGGCTGTTTTTTTTTTAATGAGTACTTTGCGTGCCGAGAGTCTGAAAACCGGCCAACCGCCCTCTTTTCTGACTTAATTGTGGTCCGGGGAACAGTAACCCTCTCTATTTCCAACACTGACAGCTGCTGCGCACCAGGGTCTTGTGAGCAGACCTTCTTGAAGGCCCGGTTACCGTGGTAACGAGGCCTAGTCCACTCCCGAATCCAACCCCCGCCCCCTTCCTCCAAACTATTCCTTTTAATACAATATGCTGCTGTATTTTATGTTTGTTTTTGGTTTTTTTTTTAAGAAACCCTGGTTTTATGACTTGCGGCAAACATGGAAGGGGTTCCCAATACAGGTAAGTAACAACTCGGGATTTGCGCGCCTTGTCTATTTTTTTAAATATAAATGGCGCGGCAGAATGTTTTTAACAATAGTAATTCCGGGATCGTTACCCTCAATCCGAGCAAATTCGAGGTGATGCATTTTGGAAGATCCAATTCAAGTTTGGGGGCAGCAGGGTAGCATGGTGGTTAGCATAAATGCTTCACAGCTCCAGGGTCCCAGGTTCGATTCCCGGCTGGGTCACTGTCTGTGTGGAGTCTGCACGTCCTCCCCGTGTGTGCGTGGGTTTCCTCCGGGTGCTCCGGTTTCCTCCCACAGTCCAAAGATGTGCGGGTTAGGTGGATTGGCCATGCTAAATTGCCCGTAGTGTCCTAATAAAAAAGTAAGGTTAAGGGGAGGGTTGTTGGGTTACGGGTATAGGGTGGATACGTGGGTTTGAGTAGGGTGATCATGGCTCGGCACAACATTGAGGGCCGAAGGGGCTGTTCTGTGCTGTACTGTTCTATGTACTGTTCTATGTTCTAAGTGCGGACTATACGGTCAATGGAAGAGTCCTGGGGAAAATTGATGTACAGAGGGATCTGGGTGTTCAGGTCCATTGTGCCCTGAAGGTGGCAACGCAGGTTGATAGAGTGGTCAAGAAGGCATACAGCATGCTTGCCTTCATCGGACGGGGTATTGAGTACAAGAGTCGGCCGGTCATGTTACAGTTGTATCGGACTTTGGTTCGGCCACATTTGGAATACTGCGTGCAGTTCTGGTCGCCACATTACCAGAAGGATGTGGATGCTTTAGAGAGGGTGCAGAGGAGGTTCACCAGGATGTTGCCTGGTATGGAGGGTGCTAGCTATGAAGAAAGGTCGAGTAGATTAGGATTGTGTTCATTAGAAAGACGGAGGTTGACGGGGGGACCTGATTGAGGTCTACAAGATCATGAGAGGGAGAGACAGGGTGGATAGCAAGAAGCTTTTTCTCCCAGAGTGGGGGACTCAATTACTAGGGGTCACGAGTTCAAGGTGAGAGGGGGAAAGTTTAAGGGAGATATGCGTGGAAAGTTCTTTACGCAGAGGGTGGTGGGTGCCTGGAATGCATTGCCAGCGGAGGTGGTAGTGGTGGGCACGATAGCGTCATTAATGATGTATCTAGACAAGGGGCTGGTTTAGCACACTGGGCTAAACCGCTGGCTTTTAAAGCAGGCCAAAGCAGGCCAGCAGTGCGGTTCAATTCCTGTACCAGCCTCCCCGAACAGGCGCCGGAATGTGGCGACTAGGGGCTTTTCACAGTAACTTCATTGAAGCCTACTCGTGACAATAAGCGATTTTCATTTCATTTCACAGGAATGGACAGGGAGCAGAGGGATACAGATCCTTAGAAAATAGGCGACGGGTTTTAGATAGAGGATCTGGATCGGCGCAGGCTTGGAGGGCCGAAGGGCCTGTTCCTGTGCTGTAATTTTTCTTAGTTTGAAGTGGAGAAAGGTTATGTGTGGCGGGGGGGTGGGGGAGAGGGCGAGGGTGTGTGTGTGTGTGTGTGTGTGTGTGCGTACAACGTCACTTGTTGGGGAGGGAGGGGGGGTTTGTGTTTGGATTGCGTAAACGAGGAAGAAAGGTATTCCCGCCGGATGGAGGGTCAGTAGCCGGATGGGACACTGCTCGAACGGTGCGCCGTCGGGATGAGGGAAGGCGGTCCGGGGCCGTGGTCTCAGTGTGTGGGAGATGTTTCCCCCCCCCCCCCCCCCCCTCACCTGCAAGGTGTTTAACTGGTGGGGCGGAAGGGTGGGGAGAGGGGGTTGGTGGATGATGTGGTAACTGGCACTAGAGAAATGCAGTGTGGTCCCACGAAGCTCCTATCGCTCGTTGAAAGTCTGTTTTCTCCCCCTCCAACCATCCCTCCCTCCCTGGGCAGACTATGCTACCGTCGCAGTATTGGTATTACATGATCGAGTTGGGCTTCTACTGGTCGTTGCTTTTCAGTGTCGCGTTCGATGTCAAGCGGAAGGTGAGCATTCATGAAAAGACTCTCTTGAATGGAGGGAGGGGGGCAATATTTTTGTTGACTATTATCTTTCTCCCTCTTCCCTTGAAGGCACTCTGCCCTCTGCCCCTATTTCCCTCCCCCAGGGGAGCAAGAGAAGGCCATTCAGCACCTTGAGCCTATCTCGCCATCCAGTCCCCGGATCTCGACTCCCACCTTGCTTGCCTTAACTCGAGGAAAAACACTCCAATTGATCCCCTGAGGGGATGGTGGAGGGAGGGGAGGGGAGGGGGGGGGGGGGGGGGAAGGCCCTCTAGTCTGGGTCTGGAGTTACAGGGGAGGGAAGGCCCTCGAGCCTGGGCCTGGAGTTACAGGGGAGGGAAGGCCCTCGAGCCTGGGCCTGGATTTCCAGGGGAGGGAAGGCCCTTGCGCCTGGGCCCAGAGTTACAGAGGAAGGGGTTACGGGCCCTCGGGCCTAGAGTTACTGGGAGGAGGTATGTTGCCAATCAGCACCAATAATGTTGCCAATTAATAATGATGATCTTTAAAGTCACCCAGGTATCAAATGATACCACCACCAGGCTGTACCAGTTATCGATCAAAGGACCAAACAACCAGTTAGTCAGATCTAGTTCAAAGATGGTTTATTTACACACAAGGATTACTTCGACATGCAACATAAAACACGACAAGTTAAACTACACCTAACAACTACAATAACCTGGACTTAACTTCAGGGCAACCAGCTCTGTGCAGATGGACAAGGCCTTTGTTCGGATCTTGGGTGGCTGGGTGGAAGAAGTGGCTCTGTTTCTGCTGGGCTCATCCTTCGCTGGTCTTGAACTTGTCTGCCTGGTCGTTATGCTGCACCTGGTTTCAGGTGTAGGCCGGGGGGCCAAGAGAGACCGAGCGCGTGGCTGTGTCTCTTCTTATCCCTCTGGGATTTCGCGCTCTTTCGGGGCGGTCCTTAACTTAGACCCAATATTTCGGCAGGCTTCGATCACTGCCTTCGATTTTGGCCAATAAAGGGGCGGGTGCCTTGATGGCTGGGCGTGTCCTGACCGTGGCTGTTTGGGCTTCCTGGGCGAAGGGAGTGGCGCCGATCAGTCTGTATCTGTATCGGTTACCTGAGTACGTGGGCCATTAGAATGCAAATGAGGGGGGGTTTCGATCGCGTCTCGCTATCTGGGTTGCAAACACACACACAAGCTCTGAGACTGTCTTGAGTCCTGAGTTGGCCATAATTCCCATGGTCCTTTGCAGGTGGCCATCTGAGATGGCTACAGGTGACAGGCTCCCAAGCCTAGGCCCAGAGTTGGTTGGGGGGGGGGACAATGAACAAAATCTGGGATTGAAAAGTGAGTCTCCGTCACTAGGGTAGCACGGTAGCATTATGGATAGCACAAATGCTTCACAGCTACAGGGTCCCAGGTTCGATTCTGGCGTGGGTCACTGTCTGTGTGGAGTCTGCACATCCTCCCCGTGTGTGTGCGTGGGTTTCCTCCGGGTGCTCCGGTTTCCTCCCACAGTCCAAAGATGTGCAGGTTAGGTGGATTGCCCATGCTAAATTGTCCCTTAGTGTTGGGTGGGGTTACTGGGTTATGGGGATAGGGTGGAGGTGTTGACCTTGGGTGGGGTGCTCTTTCCAAGAGCCGGTGCAGACTCGATGGGCTGAATGGCCTCCTTCGGTACTGTAAATTCTATGAAACGCCGACCATGACAACGATCATAGATTGGCATAAAGACAAACCATCTGGCTCGCTAACGTCTCCTTTAGGGGAGGGAAATCTTCCGTCCTTACCTTGTGCTGGCTGACATGTGACTCCAGACCCCACCCCCCCCACACACACACACCCAGCAATGGGGTCGACTCCGAACTGCCCCCTCTGGAAATGCCCCGAGCACGACCCTCTGTTGTGTTCACCCTCATCTCGAGAATGGATTGTTAACCGTCTCCTCTCTTGTCCCCATCGCATCGTTAGGACTTTAAGGAGCAGATAATCCACCACGTGGCAACCATCATCCTCATCAGCTTCTCCTGGTGCACCAACTACATCCGGGCTGGGACCCTAGTCATGGCTGTACATGACGCATCGGACTACTTTCTAGAGGTAAGGGCCGCGTCGTGCATTTATTATGGTACCCGAGACTTTGTCAAACGTGCCGAGGTGCGTCGCAGGAGCGTTTGTAGATCAAACCTTCGACCCCCCGCCCCCCCAAGCCACATGGGCAGATATCAGGGACTGAAAGCTCGGTCAAAGAGGCCGGTGTTAAGGAGCGTCTTCAAGGAAGAGAGAGAATGAAGGCACGGCCGCCAATGGCGGAGCGATGGGAATTGGGGGGGGGCGGGGGGGATGGTCGGGAGGCCGGGATTGGAGGAGCGCAGAGATCTCGGAGGGTTGTAGGGAGCTGGAGGAGGTTACAGAGATAGGGAGGGGGTGTAGGGGCTGGAGGAGGTTACAGAGATAGGGAGGGGGTGTAGGGGCTGTAGGTTACAGAGATAGGGAGGGGGTGTAGGGACTGGAGGAGGTTACAGAGATAGGGAGGGGGTGTGGGGGCTGGAGGAGGTTACAGAGATAGGGAGGGGGTGTAGGGGGCTGGAGGAGGTTACAGAGATAGGGAGGGGGGTGTAGGGGCTGGAGGAGGTTACAGAGATAGGGAGGGGGTGTAGGGGGCTGGAGGAGGTTACAGAGATAGGGAGGGGCTGGAGGAGGTTACAGAGATAGGGAGGGGGTGTAGGGGGTGGAGGAGGTTACAGAGATAGGGAGGGGGTGTCGGGGCTGGAGGAGGTTACAGAGATAGGGAGGGGGTGTAGGGGCTGGAGGGGGTTACAGAGATAGGGAGGGGGTGTAGGAGCTGGAGGAGGTTACAGAGATAGGGAGGGGGTGTAGGGGGCTGGAGGAGGTTACAGAGATAGGGAGGGGGTGTAGGGGCTGGAGGAGGTTACAGAGATAGGGAGGGGGTGTAGGAGCTGGAGGAGGTTACAGAGATAGGGAGGGGGTGTAGGGCCAGGAGGAGGTTACAGAGATAGGGAGGGGGGTGTAGGGGCTGGAGGAGGTTACTGCGATAGGGAGGGGGGTGTAGGGGCTGGAGGAGGTTACAGAGATAGGGAGGGGGTGTAGGGGCTGGAGGAGGTTACAGAGATAGGGAGGGTTATAGGGGCTGGAGGAGGTTACAGAGATAGGGAGGGGGTGTAGGGGCTGGAGGGGGTTACAGAGATAGGGAGGGGGTGTAGGGGCTGGAGGAGGTTCCAGAGATAGGGAGGGGGTGTAGGGGCTGGAGGAGGTTACAGAGATAGGGAGGGGGGAATAGGGGCTGGAGGAGGTTACAGAGATAGGGAGGGGGTGTAGGGGCTGGAGGAGGTTACAGAGATAGGGAGGGGGTGTAGGGGCTGGAGGGGGTTACAGAGATAGGGAGGGGGTGTAGGGGCTGGAGGAGGTTACAGAGATAGGGAGGGGGTGTAGTGGCTGGAGGAGGTTACAGAGATAGGGAGGGGGTGTAGGGGCTGGAGGAGGTTACAGAGATAGGGAGGGGGTGTAGGGGCTGGAGGAGGTTACAGAGATAGGGAGGGGGTGTAGTGGCTGGAGGAGGTTACAGAGATAGGGAGGGGGTGTAGGGGCTGGAGGAGGTTACAGAGATAGGGAGGGGGTGTAGTGGCTGGAGGAGGTTACAGAGATAGGGAGGGGGTGTAGGGGCTGGAGGAGGTTACAGAGATAGGGAGGGGGTGTAGGGGCTGGAGGAGGTTACGGAGATAGGGAGGGGGTGTAGGGGCTGGAGGAGGTTACAGAGATAGGGAGGGGGGTGTAGGGGCTGGAGGAAGTTACAGAGATAGGGAGGGGGGTAGGGGCTGGAGGAGGTTACAGAGATAGGGAGGGGGGTAGGGGCTGGAGGAGGTTACAGAGATAGGGAGGGGGGTGTAGGGGCTGGAGGGGGTTACAGAGATAGGGAGGGGGTGTAGGGGCTGGAGGTTACAGAGATAGGGAGGGGGTGTAGGGGCTGGAGGAGGTTACAGAGATAGGGAGGAGTGTAGGGGGCTGGAGGAGGTTACAGAGATAGGGAGAGGGTGTAGGGGCTGGAGGAGGTTACAGAGATAGGGAGGGGGTGTAGGGGCTGGAGGAGGTTACAGAGATAGGGAGGGGGTGTAGGGGCTGGAGGAGGTTACAGAGATAGGGAGGGGGGTGTAGGGGCTGGAGGAGGTTACAGAGATAGGGAGGGGGTGTAGGGGCTGGAGGAGGTTACAGAGATAGGGAGGGGGTGTAGGGGCGGAGGAGGTTACAGAGATAGGGAGGGGGTGTAGGGGCTGGAGGAGGTTACAGAGATAGGGAGGGGGTGTAGGGGCTGGAGGAGGTTACAGAGATAGGGAGGGGGTGTAGGGGCTGGAGGAGGTTACAGAGATAGGGAGGGGGGTGTAGGGGCTGGAGGAGGTTACAGAGATAGGGAGGGGGTGTAGGGGGCTGGGGGAGGTTACAGAGATAGGGAGGGGGTGTAGGGAGCTGGAGGAGGTTACAGAGATAGGGAGGGGGGTGTAGGGGCTGGAGGAGGTTACAGAGATAGGGAGGGGGTGTAGGGGTTGGAGTAGGTTACAGAGATAGGGAGGGGGGGGCAGAAGGGCTATGGAAGGAATCTAAAACATTTTAAAATCCAATATAATTCAAAGCCGCGCTCGCTCCCCCCTTGAGAGTGAATGATGATGCCGCCTAACATGAATTCAAACTGTCCCGGGAATATGGTGGGTTGGGGGCGCGGAAACCCATCCGGTTCCGGGTGGTGTATCTATTTTGACGCCGATTTTATTTTCCCCTCCTGCCAGTCTGCCAAGATGTTCAACTACGCTGGGTGGAAAACAACTTGTAACGTGCTCTTCATCCTCTTTGCTGTGGCCTTCATCATCACCCGACTCATCATCTTCCCGTTCTGGTACGTGGGCCTCTTCTCGAAGCTTTCCATCTTCGATTCAACAGGACAAATCGCCAATGTCCCGTTTGGGGAGGTGGGGGGGGTGTGTGCTGGTGGGGAACGCTAACTCTCTCTCTCTCTCTGTGAGAAGAGAGTGCCAATTGCTTGGAAAGCGAACCCTTGGTCGAGGCATGGCCAGGGATGACGCACCAGTTGACAATTACAGACAGTTAACCGCCAAGCGCTGTTTTGAAAGTTCGAACTGGGCAGTTGGCTCAGATTGGTCCAAGGCATTGCCCTTCGTGGAGCGAAGCAATGAATGGCTGTCACTTCATTTTTGTTTAGCTGGAAATGACGGAACGTGTACGAGGAACAAGGCACTGCGTACTAATATGTACTTTTCAGTGCTCGCTCGACAAGCCTATCTTAAATTGGTTGTCAGCGTAATTGTATCTGCTGATGATGGTAATTCTTCCAATTGTTATGATAAGTGCCAGACAACAAACTTCGACAAAATTCATTCTTTCCAGTAATATCTGGTGAATCTGTTTGGACTTTGCTTCAGAGAATGGAGGCCAGATTTAATCACCCAACTGTGACTCATTTGACAGGGTTCTTCCAAGGAGGTAACTAGTTCAAAACCGGAAGAATGTATGGTTTAGATCAGGTTAAAGCAGATTGGAGTTGGGGAAAGAGGCGGAGTTGCATCTAACCCCGTGCTGTACCTGTCCTGGGAGTGTTTGATGGGGACAGTGTAGAGGGAGCTTTACTCCGTATCTAACCCCGTGCTGTACCTGCCCTGGGAGTGTTTGATGGGGACAGTGTCGAGGGAGCTTTACTCTGTATCTAACCCCGTGCTGTACCTGTCCTGGGAGTGTTTGATGGGGACAGTGTAGAGGGAGCTTTACTCTGTATCTAACCCCGTACTGTACCTGTCCTGGGAGTGTTTGATGGGGACAGTGTAGAGGGAGCTTTACTCTGTATCTAACCCCGTGCTGTACCTGTCCTGGGAGTGTTTGATGGGGGCAGTGTAGAGGGAACTTTACTCTGTATCTAACCCCGTGCTGTACCTGTCCTGGGAGTGTTTGATGGGGATAGTGTAGAGGGAGCTTTACTCTGTATCTAACCCCGTGCTGTACCTGTCCTGGGAGTGTTTGATGGGGACAGTGTAGAGGGAACTTTACTCTGTATCTAACCCCGTGCTGTACCTGTCCTGGGAGTGTTTGATGGGGACAGTGTAGAGGGAGCTTTACTCTGTATCTAACCCCGTGCTGTACCTGTCCTGGGAGTGTTTGATGGTGACAGTGTCGAGGGAGCTTTGTATCTAACCCCGTGCTGTACCTGTCCTGGGAGTGTTTGATGGGGACAGTGTCGAGGGAGCTTTGTATCTAACCCCGTGCTGTACCTGTCCTGGGAGATGAGGCTGGAGAGGTTTAAGTGGGACTGTCTTGTCTTCCACAGGATCATTCGTTGCACAGTGTTTTATCCGTTGGAGCTGTATCCTGCATTCTTTGGATA
>NC_052175.1:13015773-13064752 GCF_902713615.1 Scyliorhinus canicula | reverse complement strand
AGGCCCTTGAAGATCGTCAAGAGGAAAGGCCCCTCGAAGATCGTCAAGAGGAAAGGCCCTCGAAGATCGTCAAGAGGAAAGGCCCCTTGAAGATCGTCAAGAGGAAAGGCCCTCGAAGATCGTCAAGAGGAAAGGCCCTTGAAGATCGTCAAGAGGAAAGGCCCTTGAAGATCGTCAAGAGGAAAGGCCCTCGAAGATCGTCAAGAGAAAAGGCCCTTGAAGATCGGGCGCCATTTTGGATGGCTGCCCTGATCTCCTCCCCCCCCCCCCTTTCAGGCCTCCCCCGACACCCTGCCCCTCAAGCCCCACCTCCTCAAACTTGTAGGAGCTGCCCCTCACCCTTCCCCCCTCTACCCAGCAAGGCCCGCCCCCCCCCCCCCCACCCAGGCCCAACCCCTGGCAGTGCCAAGGTGCCCGGGTGCCAGTGGGAGAGTCTGGGTGCCAACTTGCCCTGTCCCCGAACAACCGGGGGGAGGGTCTCCATAGGCCCGGGTAAAGCCCCTAGTCGCCACATGCCGGTGCCTGTTCGGGGAGGCCGGTACGGGAATTGAACCCGCACTCCTGGCATTGTTCTGCACTGAAATCGATCGTTCGGTGATTTAAAACTAATAACTGCTCTCAGTAGTGACTTTAACCTGATGTGCTTCTGTTTAAAGGTCTTTTAAGTCTTATGGATGTGAAAAGGAAAGCTTAAAGGATTACTTAGTGTTGTAGTCTTTGGGGGGGTGTATTTGAATTAATGGTTGCTAAGATGTTCACTGTATGTTTTAAAAAGGTTAACTTGAGTTCATAGAATAAACATTGTTTTGCTTTAAAAAATACTTTTCCATTTCTGCTGTGCCACACCTGTAGAGTGGGCCGTGTGCTCCCCATACCACAATCTGTGGGTCAGGTGAACTGCATGATACACTTTGGGCTTCTCTAAACCCTGGCCCATAATAACCCCACCATGCCCGCCACCCCCCGCCCCCTCCCCCGCCAGGTGCCGTTACGACGGTTCCACGTTTGTGGAAACCAGTACTGAACGGAGCCCTGGCGAGATATCCCAGGCCCGGCCGGCGGGTCCCGGGCGCCGGGTACATCCATCGACCGCGTATCCGGCTCATTCAAATATTCAGATCTGGATCACGTCCAGCGCGGGGGGGGGGGATCCTGATCGTGTCGGGCGGGTTGAGTTGGTGACTCACTCAATGTTCTGCACCCAACTCATAGCCCCGATCATGGCTCATCTGCGATTCACCTCCGGGCGCAACAAGGTCGCTGAATCGCGCCCCTTAACTTACTCCATAAATCTGCCACTATATTCCAATTAAGCAAACCAATATATATTAAATACCACTCAAGAATAATGTTTTAAAATAAATAAATTTGGAGTACACAATTCTTTTTTTTCCAATTCAGGGGCAATTTTAGCATGGCCGATTCACCTGCCCTGCAGTCTCATGAATGAAGTGAACAACCATGTCTCTACTTGCCTTTCTCTGTGCAGAGTCTTTGGAGAGAGAACCCTTCAGGACCAAACAAATACCTCTGTTCAGATTAATGTTCTAGGACCGACTGATCTTTCCATTAGTACACCACCTGAGGGCAGCACGGCGGCGCAGTGGTTAGCACTGTTGCCTCGCGACGCCGAGGTCCCAGGTTCGATCCAGGCTCTGGGTCACTGTCCGTGTGGAGTTTTCACGTTCTCCCCGTGTCTGCATGGGTTTCACCCCCACAATCCAAAGATGTGCAGGGTAGGCGGATTGGCCACGCTAAATTGCCCCTTAATTGGAAAAAATGAATTGTATAATCTAAATTTACAAAAAGAAACTACACCACCTGTACCCAAAGCATAAGGCATTCTTTTGTCTCTTCTTCCAAGATGTCCCTTGACTTGCTTAGACAGGACCAAACACAATACCCCTCATAAATTATTTATGCCCCCCCAAAGGTTCTTCAAATCTAAACAATATTTCATTAGCTAGCTATGTAGATTAGGTGGATTAGCCATGCTAAATTGCTCCTATAAATCCAAAGGTGCGCAGGTTAGACGGGGTTACAGAGATAGGATGGTTGTGTGTCCAGGTAGGGTTTTCTTTCGAAGGGTCGGTGCAGACTCGATGGGCCAAATGGTCTTCTGCACCATGGGGATTCCTGTGGGATTCTATCTGTTGACAAGTAAGTGCTCCTCAAGATCTATTATCAGAACACTTCCCCAGCAAATCGATGATTATCTCACTTTTACAACATCGTAATCACCACTCGAGCAGTCTTGCTGCCTCTCTCAATCTTAACCCAGGTTTTAATAACATTGCCGCAAAAAAAAAAATTCGTCGCCCAGGTGGAACTGGAACCTCATAAAGACAATAGCTGACAGTTACCATGAAAAGATTGCTTAACAATACAACGAAACAATAACTCCTAACTGTTACCTTTATTCCCCACTCAAACAGAACCCATCTCTGGTCCAAAATCAATTTGCCGCACCTTTATTCCCCTCTCAAACAGAACCCATCTCTGGTCCAAAATCAATTTGCCTCCCCAGGAATGCTTGCTCAAAAGAGATGACTTGGATTCCCTGCTTTGGGAGAGAGATAGCCATCAGGAACCAACTTTGTACTTGCGTAGAGTTCCTTTTAAGGGATGGGACAGAGGGAGAGAGGGAAATCCGGTCAGGAGACAACCTGCAGATTATTATCTGTGTCAGACTAATGTTTAACCTGCACCCCCCCCCCCCTGTTGAGAAACTGCTCCTGCCCTGCGCACAGGTAAATCCTTGACTCTGTTTTCAGAGAGGTTGCTGGTCTGGCCACAATCCCAATCGAAAACTGAATTTCAACTCGACACCTGTCTGCTTCAGCACCCCCCCCCCCCCCCCCCCGCCCGATTCCCTGTCAACGACACCTTCCTACGAAGCTAAAAACAATGGGCAGGATTCCCCTTCCTGCCAGCTCCATTTTCCAGCGTGGCGCACCCCAGCCGGCGGGGGGGGGGGGTTCTCCATTCCCGCAGCCGGCCAATGGGGGCTTCCCATTGAGGGCCACCCCACGCCTTCAGGAAACGCGCGTGTGCGCTGCCGATGGGGCGGAGGATCGTGCCGACGGCGAATGTCTCCAAATATCTACCCCCCCCCCCAACCCGGGGGACCTAATTTCTATAAACAAAATTCAATTCGCCCAACTTCTACGATGCTTTAATCTCTTCAGATATCCTGGCTGCCTTCCTTTAAAAAACATGACCGCAGCGGTCACACACACTAACCCAGGCTTTCAACCCTTACTGAACCGACTACAACATATCTAGCCCCCCCCCCCCTCCCCCGAAACAAGAACAGAGAGTTCTGGGAAAACTCAGCAGGTCTGACAGCATCTGTACGGAGAGAGAGCGAGAGAGAGAGAGAGGGGCAGAGTTAACGTTACGAGTACGGTTGGCTCTTCATCAGAACTGAAGAGACGGGGGGGGGGGGGGGTGTGTTAGAGCGGTAGAAACTGCGACAATGAGTAGCAAGGTTAAGAACAAAAGACGGGCGGCCTTGTGCGAGAGTGGGGTGTGTGTGGGGGGGGGGGGGGGGGTTGCACTGAGGCAATACGTGTCGTGGATATTCAAAGAAAAGGGGCTAAGATGGAGGTGAAAGGTACCAGGCCGAGGACGGAGATGTGCTGGGGTTAAAGGGTTAAGGAAGGTCAGGGGCGGGGGGGGGGGGGGGGGTGGGACTGAGCCAAGGTTGTTCCCGCAAAAAAAGTGTTGCCTTTTTTACCTACTGTAAATATGGCAATCAATAAGGTTGCCCTTAATTGTCTAGATTGTCTAGACAGGTCACTGTCTGTGCGGAGTCTGCACATCCTCCCCGTGTCGGCGTGGGTTTCCTCCGGGTGCTCCTGTTTCCTCCCACAGTCCAAAGATGTGCAGGTTAGGGTGGATTGGCCGTGATAAATTGCCCTTAGTGTCCAAAATTGCCCTTAGTGTTGGGTGGGGTTACTGGGTTATGGGGATAAGGTGGAGGTGTTAACCTTGGGTAGGGTGCTCTTTCCAAGAGCCGGTGCAGGCTTGATGGGCCGAATGGCCTCCTTCTGCACTGTAAATTCTATGATATCGATATTATATTGCTCAGAGTCGCTAGGTATCAGATGAAACCACCACAAGGTTCAACCGGATATCGATCAAAGAGCCAAACAGCAGTTTGTTAGTTCAAGATCAAGGGTACTTTATTTACACACACACAATGAATCATGCTACATAAACTAGTTAAACCACACCTATCAACTATGACAACCTGTACTTAACTTCAGGCAGCCGGCTTGGGTCAGAGGAACAGCGGCCGTTGCTCGAGTCTGGGTCTATCGGGTCTGTAGAAGTAACGGCTGCTCAGCTGGGCTCGTCCGCCTGGTAGCGGCCGTTGAACTTGCTTCTGGTGGGGCTGCGACTTGAGGTAGACGTTGCCGGAGCGCTCCAAGAGAGGCCGAATACATGGTGGATTCTCTCTCTCTATCCTTGGGGAGTTTTCCCGCTCGTTTGGGCGGTCCTGGTAACTGGATTCGATTTGAGCCAATAGCGGGGCGGGTGACTTGATGGCCGGGCGTGCCCTGAGCGGTCATTGACCCTGTTGTTGATGCTTCCTGGGTACAGGGAGTGGGGCCGAAATGTCTGGGATTGTATCGGTTGCTCAAGTATCAGTCCGTTGTCTTACGGAGATGGGCCATCAGAATGCTAATGGGTTGGGGGTTTCGATACCGTCTGGATTCTCCGCTCGCAAATATTCAGTCAGGCTCTGAGCCTGCCTGAACCTCACATTGTCCATTTTTCCCATTATGCTTTGCGACCGTCCATGTCCCTTATCGTAAGTGGCGGTCGTCCGGTCTCCGCGTTTGGTGTCCCCCAGCGCGGAGGAGGAGGATCGCGCCTTCTGCGGCAGCACGGGATGTTGGGCGTGGGGGGGGGGGGGGGGGGAAGGGGGCGTGGTGGGGTGAAGGGGGTGGGGAGTCAGGCAGGGGTGGAGGAGTGGGCCAGGATGGTCACGGAGGGACGCCCCCCCCCATTTGAAAAGTCGGTTGTGTTTTGCTATCGTGCCTCGCCATCGGAGGGGGGGGGGGGGTCACGTGGATTTGATCCCATTGGCCACGCCGAGATTGAGCGGCGCCGAGGTCCTGGGTTCGATCCCGGCTCTGGGTTACTGTCCGTGTGGAGTTTGCACATTCTCCCCGTGTCTGCGTGGGTTTCGCCCCCCAACCCAAAGATGTGGGCAGGGTAGGTGGATTGGCCGTGCTAAATTGCCCCTTAATTAGAACAAATGAATTGGGTACTCTAAATTTTTTAAATAAATAAAAAAATTAATTAAATAAATAAATTTGTCTAAAAACTGTGAGAAAGTATACTTCAGGAGTAACTCCATGGACACAGAGACAGACAGAGACAGACAGACAGAGACAGAGACAGAGGCAGACAGAGAGAGAGAGCGAGCCGGTCAGGAAACAGCCTGCAGTTTCTTGTCTGTGTCAGACTACTGCTTTACCTGACCGCCTTTTGCAAAAGCTGCTCTGCAGCTCATGGCTTCTGGCGGAACGGACTCCCAAGCTCCCTGGCCACACACCTGGCACCTCCCATTGCCAGTTCGTCACTCAAACCCCGTGACCTGATTACTTAAGGGTTGAACTTGGCGTCTCTAATTATCTACTCTCCACAAATCAAGAACAGAAACCCCTTGGGCCTCTCCTTTCAAACATAGTTTGCAATAATGATGATCGTACTTTTACGACATCTTAATTGCACCCGTTTGCAGCCGCAGTGCCTGGATTTCTTTTAAACCAGGAATTAATAAAAAAAATTACTGTTGCAGATACACACAATATATGTATACCACTCTCTTCTATTCTTCCCAACGTGGATGACGTATTCCGAGTGACGTACTGGGCCGTTTAAAGATGAAATGGATCAATAAAGGGTCACGATTGTAGTATAAGGGTCTGGCACAGAAAGGGGATGAGTACAGTACGCGTGTAAACGAGCACATGACCTGCACCTCGGTGCCGGCGTTGTGATGGACAGAGATGTGCGTAGATGCAAGCACGGACATATCTGCTTGTTTCGATTGTGTCGCCTGGAATAACAAAGAACAAAGAACAAAGAAAAGTACAGCATAGGAACAGGCCCTTCGGCCCTCCAAGCCTGCGCCGACCATGCTGCCCGTCTAAACTAAAATCTTCTACTCTTCCGGGCACTTCGATTCCCATCCCATTCATGTATTTTGAGGAATACTTGAGGAACGTCGGATTCCACGTACTGGGCAATCTAAGGGCAGGGAACCTCAGGCTGGGGTGTGTATGACTGCTGTGCTCATGTTTCTTTTACAAAAGAAGAATTCTGTTTTGCAGGCCCTTGGGTTCTTTTAGCAGCCAGAGGGTGACATTGACAAAGGAATGCGTTTTGCAGTCTGGGCTAACGGACTGTGGTTTGACTGGGAAAGTCCCCCCGGGGAGTTAGTCAGAGAATTTACAGTGCAGAAGGAGGCCATTCGGCCAATCGGGTCTGCACCGACCCTCGGAAAGAGCACCCCTACTTAAGCCCACACCTCAACGCTCACCCGTAACCCTGTGACCCCCACCTGACCTTTTTGGACTAAGGGGCAATTTATCATATCCAATCCACCTAACCTGTACATCTTTGGACACTAAGGGACAATTTAGCATGGCCAATCCACCTAACCTGCAGATCTTTGGGCACTAAGGGACAATTTAGCATGGCCAATCCACCTAACCTGTACATCTTTGGACACTAAGGGGCAATTTAGCATGGCCAATCCACCTAACCTGCAGATCTTTGGGCACTAAGGGACAATTTAGCACGGCCAATCCACCTAACCTGTACATCTTTGGACACTAAGGGACAATTTAGCATGGCCAATCCACCTAACCTGCAGATCTTTGGGCACTAAGGGACAATTTAGCATGGCCAATCCACCTAACCTGTACATCTTTGGACACTAAGGGGCAATTTAGCATGGCCAATCCACCCAACCTGCACATCTTTGGACACTATGTGACAATTTAGCACGGCCAATCCACCTAACCTGCAGATCTTTGGGCACTAAGGGACAATTTAGCATGGCCAATCCACCTAACCTGCACACCTTTGGACACTAAGGGACAATTTAGCACGGCCAATCCACCTAACCTGCACATCTTTGGACACTAAGGGGCAATTTAGCACAGCCAATCCACCCAACCTGGACATCTTTGGACTGTGGGAGGAAACCGGAGCACCCGGAGGAAACCCACGCAGACACGGGGGAGAACGTGCAGACTCCGCACAGACAGTGAGCCAAGCCGGTCACTGAATGTGCCTTTGCAGACTAACAGCTCTAAGGGGTGGAATGCGACGTTTCTGAGACTAAGTGTTGGTGCCAATGGAGAATCCGTGGACTTTTACGACAGAAGGGAGCAGCGGCCCGCACCTGAGTTGATTCCTCTACTGTGGAGGGGCCAGGAACGGCACAGCGTGGAACACAATTGATGGTATTCAAACGGTGCGGAGTGAAACGCATTGACGCCATCTGTGAGGAGACGGAGAATCGCGATTTGGCGTCCCAATTGGCGCCTGCCCCGGTTTTGGCATTGGAGGACATTCTCCGACCCATCAGGGATATGGGGTCGTTGCCAAGTGCAGCCGAGGAAGGCCGAGAGGCATTTTGAAAATCCTTAGCGAGGCAGCTTTTTGGAGAGAGGAGTTGCAGTCTGATCTGCCTGACTCCGAGCCCAGCATTCTCACACAGTACAACGTATTGAGAGCTGCGTGTTTATTTTTTCTTCTTGTGTGTTTTTTTTAAATTTAGAGGACCCAATTCACTTTTTCCAGTTTAAGGGGCAATTTAGCGCGGCCAATCCACCTACCCTGCACATCTTTGGGTTGTGGGGGGCGGAACCCACGCAGACACGGGGAGAATGTGCAAACTCCACACGGACCCCGAGCCGGGATCGAACCTGGGACCTCGGCGCCGTGAGGCTGCAGGGCTAACCCACTGCGCCACCCTGCCGCCCTTTTCTTCTTGTTTCACGGAAAATTGAGCAGTAATGTATCCGGGGCAATTGTGAGCCGTACGTTTTGGGGTGCGCAGTTCAAAGGTTTAACATCGTACTACGAATAAAGTTTGGATTGAGAAATACCCAATTTAATCCTCCAGTCAATCCCAGAACAAATCATTCTGTCCCCAAAGGCGTAGTAATATGGGGAGGGCAGCATGGTGGCGCAGTGGTTAGCACTGCGGCCCCACGGTGCTGAGGTCCCAGGTTCGATCCCGGCTCTGGGTCACTGTCCGTGTGGAGTTTGCACATTCTCCCCGTGTCTGCGTGGGTTTCGCCCCCACAACCCAAAGATGTGCAGGGTAGGCGGATTCCCAACGCTAAATTACCCCTTAATTCCTTACGCCCCTGACATGGTACCAGGGAGCTATTAATTCTAACGCACCTACCTCGAGTGACTCTTCAACGACCAGCGAGCAGCCATCCAGCGGCATGGAAAAGATCCAGCCTCCTCCGCAACTCCGGATCTCCGGCAACCTCGCCGCCAACTGGAAAGTCTTCAAACGGAAGTTCCTCCTGTATATCGAGGCCTCCGACCTCGAGGCAGCGTCGGATGCCCGAAAGATCGCGCCGTTCCTGTCGACTGCGGGGGATCACGCCATCCACATCTATAACTGGCTCACATTTGCCGATGGCGAAGACAAGTTCAAGACGGTTCTGCTGAAGTTCGACAGCCACTGCGACATTGAGGTGAATGAGAGCTTTGAACGGTACGTCTTCCAACGGAGGCTTCAGGGTAAAGGATGAACCTTTTCAGTCCTTCCTGACCCATCTCCGCATCCTGGCGCAGTCACGTAATTATGACTCGACGGCTGATTCCATGATCCGGGATCAGATCGTCTCCGGGGTCCAGTCCGACTCCCTGCGGGAGCAGCTCCTCAAAATCAAACAGTTGACCCTCTCCGTCGCCATCGAAACGTGCGTTGTCCATGAGCATGCCAGGAATCGTTACTCCCGCATCAGGGCGGCAGAAACTGCAAAACTGGCCTCCCACGTGGCAGAATGGGTCAAAAAAATGCAAGGCCTGAGCATCGAGGAGAGTGGCTGTTTCGCGCACTTTTCCCGGGTCCCTACGTATGCGCGCCACGGCCGGGTGGACGACGAGGCCGAAGACCCCGATGCGCATGTGCGAACGTCGGCCGACCGCACTGCGCATGCGCGCCACGGCTGGGTGGACGACGAGGCCGAAGACCCCGATGAGCATGTGCGAACGTCGGCCGACCGCACTGCGCATGCGCGCCACGGCTGGGTGGACGATGAGGCCGAAGACCCCGATGAGCATGTGCGAACGTCGGCCGACCGCACTGCGCATGCGCGATAGCGCACAGAACACGCTGACGTCAGCATCATGACGTGTCCAAATCGTGGCTCCGCCCATTTAAAGCGGCAATGTCCAGCCGAAGGAAGGCGATGTCTGCAGTGTGGAAAGCCTGGGCTCTACGCGGCCGTATGCAGGTCCGCTCCACCGACCGACAGCCAGCGATCCCAGCTTCAGCGCAGACGTGTCCGCTGCGTACAACAAGGCATGTAGGATTCTGATCCCGACAGCCCAACGGACCCCGATGCTGATTGCCTCGAGTCTCCATACCGAGTGGGCATAATCACCACGCGTGAGCTGGCCTCCACCGTGCCTGCAAACCGCCTTTCAATCCTCACTGTGGATCCTGACGACGAGTGGGTGTGCTGTCGTCACGGTTAACCAGTCTCACATCCGATTTAAACTGGACACTGGCGCATCTGCGAACCTTATCATGGTCGGACCTCGACAGCGTCCGAGACCAACCCAGCATTCTTCCACCAGCCTGCCAGCTCCTTGACTACAATGGCAATGCCATAGCTGCCAGTGGATCGTGTCAGCTAGGCGTCTCTCACAAGGCAATCAAAGTGACGTTACGATTCGAGATCGTCCAGCCTGACAAGGCGTCCCTGCTCGGTGCTCGCGCATGCAAGCTCCTAAATCTGCTCCAGCGCGTCCATGCCATGTCCTCGACACCAGCGACTGCCTCGCCCAATGTGAATCTCCAGGCTGAGATAGACGACATTCTCACGCAATACCACAACGTGTTTGATGGGATGGGCACGCTCCCATATCGCTACAAGATATTGCTCAAACCGAATGCCATCCCAGTCATCCATGCACCGTGCCGGACGCCGGCCCCTCTCAAGGATCGTCTGAAATCGCAGCTACGAGAGCTCCAAGACCAGGGTATCATCTCAAAGGTCACGGAACCAACAGACTGGGTCAGCTCCATGGACTGCGTCAAGAAGCCCTCTGGTGAACTTTGCATTGATCCCAAAGACCTGAATCGCAACATCGTGCGCGAGCACTGCCCGATCCCAAAGCGTGACGAGTTAGCCTGTGAGATGATCATGATCATGGCTCGGCACAACATTGAGGGCCGAAGGGCCTGTTCTGTGCTGTACTGTTCTATGTTCTAGATAGCTCATGCCAAATTCTTTACCAAGCTGAACGCCCCCCGTGGGTTCTGGCAGATACAGCTGGACGAGTCCAGTCGGAAGCTGTGCACGTTTAACACTCCGTTCGGCAGGTATTGCAAATGGAATTTTGTCCTTCATTGCTAGAGGGATGGAGTTTAAGACTAGGGAGGTTATGTTGCAATTGTATAAGGTGTTAGTGCGGCCACACCTGGAGTATTGTGTTCAGTTTTGGTCTCCTTACCTGAGAAAGGACGTACTGGCGCTGGAGGGTGTGCAGAGGAGATTCACTAGGTTAATCCCAGAGCTGAAGGGGTTGGATTATGAGGAGAGGTTGAGTAGACTGGGACTGTACTCGTTGGAATTTAGAAGGATGAGGGGGGATCTTATAGAAACATTTAAAATTATGAAGGGAATAGATAGGATAGATGCGGGCAGGTTGTTTCCACTGGCGGGTGACAGCAGAACTAGGGGACATAGCCTCAAAATAAGGGGAAGTAGATTTAGGACTGAGTTTAGGAGGAACTTCTTCACCCAAAGGGTTGTGAATCTATGGAATTCCTTGCCCAGTGAAGCAGTTGAGGCTCCTTCATTAAATGTTTTTAAGGTAAAGATAGATAGTTTTTTGAAGAATAAAGGGATTAAGGGTTATGGTGTTCGGGCCGGAAAGTGGAGCTGAGTCCACAAAAGATCAGCCACGATCTCATTGAATGGCGGAGCAGGCTCGAGGGGCCAGATGGCCGACTCCTGCTCCTAGTTCTTATGTTCTTATGTTCTTATAACCGCGTGGCCTTCGGTATCATCTCAGCTTCCAAAGTATTTCATCGCATCATGGAGCAAATGATGGAGAGCATCGAGGGGGTGTGGGTCTATGTGGACGACGTGATCATCTGGTCCACGACGCCCGAGGATCACATCGCTCGCCTCAAACAGGCCTTCCAGAGGATTCATGAAAACGGCCTCCAGCTCAACAGGGCCAAATGTACATTTGGTCGATCCGCTATCAAGTTTCTGGGTGACCACATTTCACAGCAGGGTGTGCAACCTGACACCGACAATGTGCTGGCAATCAACGCCATGAAGACCCCAGAGGACAAAAAGGCAGTCCTCCATTTCCTCGGGATGGTGAATTTTCTCGGGAAATTCATTCCCAACATGGCATCCCACACCACGGCCCTCCGGCATAGAACATAGAACAGTACAGCACAGAACAGGCCCTTCGGCCCTCAATGTTGTGCCGAGCCATGATCACCCTACTCAAACCCACGTATCCACCCTATACCCGTAACCCAACAACCCCCCCCCCTTAACCTTACTTTTTAGGACACTACGGGCAATTTATCATGGCCAATCCACCTAACCCGCACATCTTTAGACTGTGGGGGGAAACCGGAGCACCCGGAGGAAACCCACGCACACACGGGGAGAACGTGCAGACTCCACACAGACAGTGACCCAGCCGGGAACCGAACCTGGGACCCTGGAGCTGTGAAGCATTTATGCTAACCACCATGCTACCGTGCTGCATCTCGTTAAAAAGTCGATAGTGTTCCAGTGGTTTCCCGCACATCAAGCGGAGTGGCTCGAGCTGAAGGTGAAGCTCACCACAGCCCCAGTACTGGCATTCTTTGACTCAACCAAGGATACCAAGGTATCCACAGACGCAAGCCAGGACGGCATTGGGGCGATGCTCCTCCAGCGAGACGCCTCCTCGCCCTGGGCTCCAGTGGCATACGCCTCACGGGCCGTGGCTCCGACCGAACAACGGTATGCCCAGATCGAAAAGGAGTGCTTGGGTCTCCTGACAGGAATAGTCAAGTTTCATGACTGCGTATACGGCCTGCCGAAGTTCACGGTGGAAACAGACCACAGGCCTTCAGTCCACATAATCCAGAAGGATTTAAATGACATGACACCTCGGCTGCAGCGAATTCTTCGTCTTCTCCGCCGATATGACTTTGAACTCGTCTACACCACCGGGTAAGGAGCTGATCGTCCTGGATGCCCTATCCCGATCCGTCACCATGCCGTGTGAACAGGGCAACTTCATTCGCCCCATTGAAGCACAGGTGCACCTGTGTGGCAGCAACCTGCCAGCCACTGGTAAACGAGTTATACAAATACGCGAAGAAACTGCCAAAGATCCCCTACTGCAGCGCGTGATGCAGCACCTCGCCCATGGCTGGCAAAAGGGGCAGTGCCCCCAGATCTGCAACGTAAAGGACCAGCTGACGGTTGATGAGGGGATCCTTCTTAAACTAGATTGAATCGTCATTCCCCAAAGCGTGCGAAACATGGTGCTCAGACAGATCCATGAGGGTCACCCTGGGGGTCGAGAAATGTCGATGTAGAGCTCGGCAGGCAGCTTACTGGCCTGGCATCAGCCAGGGCATTGCCAACACGGTCCTCAACTGCACAACATGCCAGAAGTTTCAACCAGCTCAGCCCAAGGAAACGCTGCAACGGCGCGAGATCGTGACCTCTCCGTGGTCTAAAGTGGGGGTAGATCTCTTTCACGCCAATGGGCGTAACTACGTGCTCCTGGTCGATTACTTCCCCAGCTACCTGGAAGTGGTGAAACTGTCGGACCTCACGTCCATCAAAGCCTGCAAAGAGAAGTTTGCCAGGCATGGGATACCACTCACGGGAATGATTGACAACGGTCCTTGTTTCTACAGCCGAGACTTTGCACGATCCTACAGATTCAATCACCTCCAGTCCCCATTAACCGCAATCAAACGGGAAGGCCCAGAAAGGGGGTCCACATTGTCAAACGGTTGCTGTGCAAGGTTGCAGACTCAGCCTCCGATTGGCAGACAGGGCAACAAGGGGTTGGCATACAGGGCAACCCCTCTGTCGACTGGTTTGTCTCCGACGCAGCTGCTCATGAACCGCAACCCGAGGAAGACTGTTCCAGCCATCCATGTTCCCGACCGTGACCACCTCATGGTGCTGCAAGAAGGTGCAGCAATCCAGGGGCCAGCAAAAGATCACGTACGATGCTCACGCCGCGGATCTGCCTGCGCTAGCCCCAGCCGATGTTGTTCGCGTTCAGCCGCCTGAGGGAGGTTGGTCAGCCCCAGCTGTGGTCGTCAGACGGTCTTTCGTTGCCCAAATGGCTGATGGCTCCATTCTACGGGGCAACAGGAGGGCGCGGCATAAAGTTCCCTGCCCATCACCCGACCGCACATCTCCGCATGTCATCATGCCTCCTCCGGACGTCTTGCACCACGGAGCCACCGATCTGGCAGCCATCCCGCCTGTCCACAAGCCCACAGAGATGGCAGCCATCTTGCCTGTCCAGGTCCCGGCGTCCCTCCCTCCTCCACCTCTGCGGCGATCGACGAGAATTCGTCGCCCGCCACAAAGACTGAATCTAGAGACTTAAATCTTGTAAATTTTGTTCAGTTTGCTCTGTATCTGCACGATAGACACCTTCCCGTGTACATATGTTCATTCATTCCCCACTTGTGCATAGTTATGTCTGTAAATACAGCCATGTTCCAAAATTTATTTAAAAAAGGGGGGGATGTCATAATATCCACTTATGTATATAATAAGATGCAGACAGGCAGTGATTGACACACAGGATAACCAATGAACACACACGACACAGAACAACCAATCAGCAGACAGGACACCACCACTATCACGCCCACAGGGCGTTAAGGCTCTCCCTCTCTCACAGGACACGGCCAGGGAGATAGTCGCAGTGCACAGGTCAATGAACATCGTCACCATGTGATAGAGAGCTAGTCTGGTCAAGCCAGGAGGAGGTAATCAGTTAGGTTAATCGAGTGTCAACCCACAGCAGATTACGTACAGCAATCAACAGGTTCAATCAAACAGTGTTGGACCGTCCCCTGTGTCAGGAGCCTGTTTCTCGTTTTACTGCATCCAGTTGCAGTCAACGTTGAACTAACTCACTTAACACATCAACCGCCCCCCCCTCCCCCCGCCAGAGCATTACCCTGAGCTCGAGGATGAACCGATCCAGGGATATTATCACTACATTTGCTCCACACGCTGGAGCCTGGAGAGGGAAACCTGACTCCGAGTCACGTGATCAGATATTCGGGAGAGGCGATCGGAAGATCAGTAAACGAGACGGGCATTAAGGGGCGTCCTGACGGGAGAGAGGGAGGGAAAGAAAGCAAGAGAGAGAAAGAGAGAGAGGTGGAGAGGTTTAGGGAGGACGTTCCAGAGGTTCCCCCCCCCCCGCCCCTGGGGAGCTGAAGGCCTGGCTGCCAATGGCGGAGCGATGGGAATGGGGGGGGGGGGGGGGGGGGATGCTCGAGAGGCGGGGTTTGGAGGAGCTCAGAGATCTCGGAGGGTTGTAGGGGGCTGGAGGAGGTTACAGACATAGGGAGGGGGGTGTAGGGGGTTGGAGGAGGTTGCAGAGATAGGGAGGGGGGTGTAGGGGGTTGGAGGAGGTTGCAGAGATAGGGAGGGGGGTGTAGGGGCTGGAGGAAGTTACAGAGATAGGGAGGGGAGTGTAGGGGCTGGAGGAGGTTACAGAGATAGGGAGGGGGTGTAGGGAGCTGGAGGAGGTTACAGAGATAGGGAGGGGGGTGTAGGAGCTGGAGGAGGTTACAGAGATAGGGAGGGGGTGTAGGGGCTGGAGGAGGTTACAGAGATAGGGAGGGGTGTAGGGGAATGGAGGAGGTTACAGAGATAGGGAGGGGGTGGAGGGGCTGGAGGAGGTTACAGAGATAGGGAGTGGGTGTAGGGGCTGGAGGAGGTTACAGAGATAGGGAGGGGGTGTAGAGGCTGGAGGAGGTTACAGAGATAGGGAGGGGGTGTAGGGGCTGGAGGAGGTTACAGAGATAGGGAGGGGGTGTCGGGGCTGGAGGAGGTTACAGAGATAGGGAGGGGTGTAGGGGAATGGAGGAGGTTACAGAGATAGGGAGGGGGTGGAGGGGCTGGAGGAGGTTACAGAGATAGGGAGGGGGTGTAGAGGCTGGAGGAGGTTACAGAGATAGGGAGGGGGTGTAGGGGCTGGAGGGGTTACAGAGATAGGGAGGGGGTGTAGGGGCTGGAGGAGGTTACAGAGATAGGGAGGGGGTGTAGGGGCTGGAGGAGGTTACAGAGATAGGGGGGTGTAGGGGCTGGAGGAGGTTACAGAGATAGGGAGGGGGTGTAGGGGCTGGAGGAGGTTACAGAGATAGGGAGGGGGTGTAGGGGCTGGAGGAGGTTACCGAGATAGGGAGGGGGTGTAGGGGCTGGAGGAGGTGACAGAGATGGGAGGGGGTGTAGGGGCTGGAGGAGGTTACAGAGATAGGGAGGGGGTGTAGGGGCTGGAGGAGGTTACAGAGATAGGGAGGGGGTGTAGGGGCTGGAGGAGGTTACAGAGATAGGGAGGGGGTGTCGGGGCTGGAGGAGGTTACAGAGATAGGGAGGGGTGTAGGGGAATGGAGGAGGTTACAGAGATAGGGAGGGGGTGTAGGGGCTGGAGGAGGTTACAGAGATAGGGAGGGGGTGTAGTGGCTGGAGGAGGTTACAGAGATAGGGAGGGGGTGTAGGGGCTGGAGGAGGTTACAGAGATAGGGAGGGGTTGTAGGGGCTGGAGGAGGTTACAGAGATAGGGAGGGGGTGTAGGGGCTGGAGGAGGTTACAGAGATAGGGAGGGGTGTAGGGGCTGGAGGAGGTTACAGAGATAGGGAGGGGGTGTAGGGGCTGGAGGAGGTTACAGAGATAGGGAGGGGGTGTAGGGGCTGGAGGAGGTTACAGAGATAGGGAGGGGGTGTAGGGACTGGAGGAGGTTACAGAGATAGGGAGGGTTGTAGGAGCTGGAGGAGGTTACAGAGATAGGGAGGGTGTGTAGGAGCTGGAGGAGGTTACAGAGATAGGGAGGGGGTGTAGGGGCTGGAGGAGGTTACAGAGATAGGGAGGGGGTGTAGGGGCTGGAGGAGGTTACAGAGATAGGGAGGGGGTGTAGGGGCTGGAGGAGGTTACAGAGATAGGGAGGGGGTGTCGGGGCTGGAGGAGGTTACAGAGATAGGGCAGGTGGTGTAGGGGCTGGAGGAGGTTACAGAGATAGGGAGGAGGTGTCGGGGCTGGAGGAGGTTACAGAGATAGGGAGGGGGTGTAGGGGATGGAGGTTACAGAGATAGGGAGGGGGTGTGGGGGCTGGAGGAGGTTACAGAGATAGGGAGGGGGTGTAGGGGCTGGAGGAGGTTACAGAGATAGGGAGGGGGTGTAGGGGCTGGAGGAGGTTACAGAGATAGGGAGGGGGTGTAGGGGCTGGAGGAGGTTACAGAGATAGGGAGGGGGTGCAGGGGCTGGAGGAGGTTACAGAGATAGGGAGGGGGTGTAGGGGCTGGAGGAGGTTACAGAGATAGGGAGGGGGTGTAGGGGCTGGAGTAGGTTACAGAGATAGGGAGGGGGTGTAGGGGCTGGAGGAGGTTACAGAGATAGGGAGGGGGTGTAGGGGCTGGAGGAGGTTACAGAGATAGGGAGGGGGTGTAGGGGCTGGAGGAGGTTACAGAGATAGGGAGGGGGTGTAGGGGCTTGAGGAGGTTACAGAGATAGGGAGGGGGTGTAGGGGCTGGAGGAGGTTACAGAGATAGGGAGGGGGTGTAGGGGCTGGAGGAGGTTACAGAGATAGGGAGGGGGTGTAGGGGCTGGAGGAGGTGAATCCCGAGACAGTACTGAGCATGGCGAATGAGATATTTGATATGTGGCCTGCTCAGGTAGTTGAGGCGAGGGAATAGGGAGTTGAAACGAAGGCGGACACCCAAGGTTAGGAGACAGACACCTGACCAATGGTGTGCGGGAGGAACTGAATTCAACTTGGTCAGGAAGATGCAGCGGGTTCAATGTGGCAATGATAACCAATCTTTTATGAAGATCGGACAGCATAAAAGTTAATGAGTTCAGAAATAGTTTCATCTGGCCTAAATCTCAAAGTTCAACAGTTCATGGGTCAGGATCCAGTGAGACATGATCAATGAGCGAGGGAGACATCTGTACACTGACTGGTGTATCTCAGTCCCCTCTCTCTCTCAGGGAGATATCTGTACACTGACTGGTGTCTCTCAGTCCCTCTCTCTCAGGGAGATATCTGTACACTGACTGGTGTCTCTCAGTCCCCTCTCTCTCTCAGGGAGATATCTGTACACTGACTGGTGTCTCTCAGTCCCCCTCTCTCTCAGGGAGATATCTGTACACTGACTGGTGTCTCTCAGTCCCCTCTCTCTCAGGGAGATATCTGTACACTGACTGGTGTCTCTCAGTCCCCTCTCTCTCAGGGGGATATCTGTACACTGACTGGTGTCTCTCAGTCCCCTCTCTCTCTCAGGGAGACATCTGTACACTGACTGGTGTCTCTCAGTCCCCTCTCTCTCAGGGAGACATCTGTACACTGACTGGTGTCTCTCAGTCCCCTCTCTCTCTCAGGGAGATATCTGTACACTGACTGGTGTCTCTCAGTCCCTCTCTCTCTCAGGGAGATATCTGTACACTGACTGGTGTCTCTCAGTCCCCTCTCTCTCTCAGGGAGACATCTGTACACTGACTGGTGTCTCTCAGTCCCCTCTCTCAGGGAGATATCTGTACACTGACTGGTGTCTCTCAGTCCCCTCTCTCTCAGGGAGAAATCTGGACACTGACTGGTGTCTCTCAGTCCCCTCTCTCTCTCAGGGAGACATCTGTACACTGACTGGTGTCTCTCAGTCCCCTCTCTCTCTCAGGGAGATATCTGTACACTGACTGGTGTCTCACAGTCCCCTCTCTCTCTCAGGGAGATATCTGTACACTGACTGGTGTCTCTCAGTCCCTCTCTCTCTCAGGGAGATATCTGTACACTGACTGGTGTCTCTCAGTCCCCCCTCTCTCTCAGGGAGATATCTGTACACTGACTGGTGTCTCTCAGTCCCTCTCTCTCTCAGGGAGATATCTGTACACTGACTGGTGTCTCTCAGTCCCCTCTCTCTCTCAGGGAGATATCTGTACACTGACTGGTGTCTCTCAGTCCCTCTCTCTCTCAGGGAGATATCTGTACACTGACTGGTGTCTCTCAGTCCCCCCTCTCTCTCAGGGAGATATCTGTACACTGACTGGTGTCTCTCAGTCTCACTCTCTCAGGGAGATATCTGTACACTGACTGGTGCCTCTCAGTCCCTCTCTCTCAGGGAGATATCTGTACACTGACTGGTGTCTCTCAGTCCCCTCTCTCTCTCGGGGAGATATCTGTACACTGACTGGTGTCTCTCAGACCCCCTCTCTCTCAGGGAGAGATCTGTACACTGACTAGTGTCTCAGTCCCCTCTCTCTCAGGGAGATATCTGTACACTGACTGGTGTCTCTCAGTCTCTCTCTTTCAGGGAGATATCTGTACACTGACTGGTGTCTCTCAGTCCCCTATCTCTCAGGGAGATATCTGTACACTGACTGGTGTCTCTCAGTCCCCTCTCTCTCAGGGAGATATCTGTACACTGACTGGTGTCTCTCAGTCCCCGCTCTCTCTCAGGGAGATCTCTGTACACTGACTGGTGTCTCTCAGTCCCCTCTCTCTCTCAGGGAGATATCTGTACACTGACTGGTGTCTCTCAGTCCCCCCTCTCTCTCTCAGGGAGATATCTGTACACTGACTGGTGTCTCTCAGTCCCTCTCTCTCAGGGAGATATCTGTACACTGACTGGTGTCTCTCAGTCCCTCTCTCTCTCTCAGGGAGATATCTGTACACTGACTGGTGTCTCTCAGTCCCTCTCTCTCTCAGGGAGATATCTGTACACTGATTGGTGTCTCTCAGTCCCCTCTCTCTCAGGGAGATATCTGTACACTGACTGGTGTCTCTCAGTCCCCTCTCTCTCTCAGGGAGATATCTGTACACTGACTGGTGTCTCTCAGTCCCCTCTCTCTCAGGGAGATATCTGTACACTGACTGGTGTCTCTCAGTCCCCCCTCTCTCTCAGGGAGATATCTGTACACTGACTGGTGTCTCTCAGTCCCCCCTCTCTCTCTCAGGGTGATATCTGTACACTGGCTGGTGTCTCTCAGTCCCCTCCCTCTACTCAGGGAGATATCTGTACACTGACTGGTGTCTCTCAGTCCCCTCTCTCTCTCAGGGAGATATCTGTACACTGACTGGTGTCTCTCAGTCCCCTCTCTCTCACAGGGAGATATCTGTACACTGACTGGCGTCTCTCAGTCCCCTTTCTCCCAGGGAGATATCTGTACACTGACTGGTGTCTCTCAGTCCCCTCTCTCTCAGGGAGATATCTGTACACTGACTGGTGTCTCTCAGTCCCCTCTCTCTCTCAGGGAGATATCTGTACACTGACTGGTGTCTCTCAGTCCCTCTCTCTCAGGGAGATATCTGTACACTGACTGGTGTCTCTCAGTCCCTCTCTCTCTCAGGGAGATATCTGCACACTGACTAGTGTCTCTCAGTCCCCCCTCTCTCAGGGAGATATCTGTACACTGACTGGTATCTCTCAGTCCCCTCTCTCTCTCAGGGAGATATCTGTACACTGACTGGTGTCTCTCAGTCCCCTTTCTCTCAGGGAGATATCTGTACACTGACTGGTGTCTCTCAGTCCCCTCTCTCTCAGGGAGATATCTGTACACTGACTGGTGTCTCTCAGTCCCCTCTCTCTCAGGGAGATATCTGTACACTGACTGGTGTCTCTCAGTCCCCTCTCTCTCAGGGAGATATCTGTACACTGACTGGTGTCTCAGTCCCCTCTCTCTCAGGGAGATATCTGTACACTGACTGGTGTCTCTCAGTCCCCCCTCTCTCTCTCAGGGAGATATCTGTACACTGACTGGTGTCTCTCAGTCCCCTCTCTCTCAGGGAGATATCTGTACACTGACTGGTGTCTCTCAGTCATCTCTCTCTCAGGGAGATATCTGTACACTGACTGGTGTCTCTCAGTCCCCTCTCTCTCTCTCAGGGAGATAACTGTACACTGACTGGTGTCTCTCAGTCCCCCCTCTCTCTCAGGGAGATATCTGTACACTGACTGGTGTCTCTCAGTCCCCTCTCTCTCAGGGAGATCTCTGTACACTGACTGGTGTTTCTCAGTCCCCTCTCTCTCTCAGGGAGATATCTGTGCACTGACTGGTGTCTCTCAGTCCCCTCTCTCTCAGGGAGATATCTGTACACTGACTGGTGTCTCTCAGTCCCCTCTCTCTCTCAGGGAGATATCTGTACACTGGCTGGTGTCTCTCAGTCCCCCCTCTCTCTCTCAGGGAGATAACTGTACACTGACTGGTGTCTCTCAGTCCCCTCTCTCTCAGGGAGATATCTGGACACTGACTGGTGTCTCTCAGCCCCCTCTCTCTCAGGGAGATATCTGTACACTGACTGGTGTCTCTCAGTCCCCCCTCTCTCTCTCAGGGGGATAACTGTACACTGACTGGTGTCTCTCAGTCCCCTCTCTCTCTCAGGGAGATATCTGTACACTGACTGGTGTCTCTCAGTCCCCTCTCTCTCTCTCAGGGAGATATCTGTACACTGACTAGTGTCTCAGTCCCCTCTCTCTCTCAGGGAGATATCTGTACACTGACTGGTGTCTCTCAGTCCCCTCTCTCTCTCTCAGGGAGATATCTGTACACTGACTGGTGTCTCTCAGTCCCCTCTCTCTCCCATTTGTCCTTTTTGAAAAGTCGCAGTGAAGGCTTCTGGTCCGTTGTCATGTGAGGGTACCTTTATGAAATGGGTGTTTAAGAAATGTACCTTCAAGAAATGGGCGTTTATCAGTGATGTCAGAGTGTGGGTGGAGCTGGGCTGTCTGTCAGCTTTTTACTTTCGTTTTAGGCTGTTTGCTGCAGGGTGCGTTTTAGTTTAGTTTTCAGAGCGGGATAGCTGCAGTCACAGCCAGAAGGGGTCTGAATCTCTCTCTGTAATCTAAAGACTGTAAATCGATCCTTTGGTGATTTAATAACTGCTCTCAGTAGTGACTTTAACCTGATGTGCTTCTGGTAAAAGGTGTTTTAAGTCTTATGGATGTTAAAAGGAAAGCTTAAAGGATTACTTAGTGTTGTAGTCTTTGGGGGTTGTATTTGAATTAATGGTTGCTAAGATGTTCACTGTATGTTTTAAAAAGTTAACTTGTGTTCATAGAATAAACGTTGTTTTGCTTTAAAAAATACTTTTCCAATTCTGCTGTGCCACACCTGTAGAGTGGGCCGTGTGCTCCCCATACCACAATCTATTAAAAGTTGTGGGTCAGGGGAACTCTATGATACACTTTGGGGTTCTCTAAACCCTGGCCCATAACACCGCGATGTGGAAAAAAATGTCGCCCGCAAACTTTTGTTCTGAGAAATATTTTTATTTAAACGTTCACCATTCTGACAATGAATTACCACAACCCCAACACCAGCCCTTGCCCGCCCCACGGAACTGCGCGTCACGGGGAAGAGGGGGTGCAGGGGCAGGGTGGGGAGCTGACCCCCACCCCAACAGGACCCGCCTGCTAGCGATCAACGAGCAAAGGCCACGATATCTGCTACCCCCCCCCCCCCCACCCCCAACACCCACCTGCAGCTCCGACAACCCAAATATGGCTGGCCTCCAGGGGGCCCTGCCACACTCCCATGTGTTGGACCTCGAACATGGGGCTGAAAAATGGCCCCTCCCAGAAACATTCAGAACATGGAACAGTACAGCACAGAACAGGCCCTTCGGCCCTCAAAGTTGTGCCGAGCTTTGTCCGAAACCAAGATCAAGCTGTCCCACTCCCTGTCATTCTGGTGGGCTCCATGTGCTTTAGGGCAGCACGGTAGCATGGTGGATAGCACAATCGCTTCACAACTCCAGGGTCCCATGTTCAATTCCCGGCTGGGTCACTGTCTGTGCGGAGTCTGCACATCCTCCCCGTGTGTGCGTGGGTTTCCTCCGGGTGCTCCAGTTTCCTCCCACAGTCCAAAGATGTGCGGGTTAGGTGGATTGGCCATGCTAAATTGCCCTTAGTGTCCAAAATTGCCCTTAGTGTTGGGTGGGGTTACTGGGTTATGGGGATAGGGTGGAGGTGTGGCCTGAAGTTGGGTGCTCTTTCCAAAAGCCGGTGCAGACTCGATGGGCCGAATGGCCTCCTTCTGCACTGCAAATTCTATGTCTATCTATGTGCCTATCCAATAACCGCTTGAAAGTTCCCAAAGTATCCGACTCCACGGTCACATATCTCCAACCTCGGGCAGGAGCAGAAGGTACGGACGTGATTGGCTCCCGCCCCGCTCGCTGGTAACCTCCACCCCCTCAAACAGCCCGCCCATCCTCGCTAAGTGTACGCTCTGCACCACCTCTAATTGGATCAACCCCAGCCTCGGGCGTGATGGCGAGGCATGTACCCCTACCCCACTGCACCTCGCCCCATAATCCCTCCTCCAACGCCTAACCCCCAACTCTTCCTCCCACTTGCCCGTAATCTCTTCTCATGGACGTCTTCTCCGCCTCCACGATCCTCGAGCGAGGTCGTGTCCCCCCCCCCCCCCACCATCCACAAATCACCGACGGCTCATCCTCCAGCAAAGAGGAGGATGGTGTCACCGGGAAGTTAGCCAAATCCTTTCCTGCCAATTCCGGCCGAGACCCTTACCCTTCCTCACGCTCCGGAGCCCGGACTTCACCCCCAACCCCTCCTCCAAGCTTGCGAGGCCCCCCCCCCCTCCACAAACAGACCCATCACCCCCTCAATCCGCCCACCCACCCCCCCCCGAATCCCCCCATCCGTCACCCCCCCCCCCCCCCCCCCCGGCTCGAACCCTCTTATCGACAACATCCTCGGCCCTGTCGAAGTGCGGCCGGAACCGACGCCACCTCTTCAGCCCTGGCCGCCAGCCCTTGGCGCCCCGCCTCCCTTACCCGGGCCCCCTGCCCTGCCCACGTGCGAATGACCAGACCACCCAGAAGGGCAGGCACCCCATCAGATAGGGGCAGGTTTAGCACAAGCGGGCTAAACAGCCAAACCAGGCCGGCGGCGCGGGTTCAATTCCCGTACCGGGCCCCCTCGGACAGGCCCCCGAATGTGGCGACGAGGAGCTTTTCCTTGCAGCCTCCTTGTGACAAGAAGTGATTATTATTATCACATGTCAGTGACATTTAAAAAACATCTATTTTATTACCACATTTATCAAAACAGGTTACAGCGAATAAACACCCCGGGAAACATACCTCCCAACAATCAACGATTGTCGTCCTCTTTTCACCCCCCCCCCATCCCCTGCGATGAACAGCTCCTCAAATATGGTCACAAACATCGCCCACCTTTCCTCCAGCCTCCCCAGACACCCTTACCTCAGACTTTATCTTCTCTTTTTTAAAAATAAATTCAGAGCGCCCAATTAATTTTTTCCAATTAAGGGGCAATTTAGCGCGGCCAATCCCACCTACCCTGCCCATCTTTGGGTTGTGGGGGCGAAACCCACGCAGACACGGGGGGAGAATGTGCAAACTCCACACGGACAGTGACCCAGGGCCGGGATTCGAACCCGGGTCCTCAGCGCCGTAGGCAGCAGGGCTAACCCACTGTGCCACCGTGCAGCCCTGACTTTATCTTCTCTAACCGCAGGAAGTCGGACAGGCATTGGACGCCTCCCAGGTGGCGATGCCGACCGCTACTCCAGCAAAATACACTGCCCGCATCGGCCACCATATTGCCCTTCCTCCTCTCCCTGAGCTCCGGCTTCTCTGAAACCCCAGATATCGCCACCACAGGGTCCAGGGTCCACCCCCTCCTCCACTATCCTGGGTCAGACAGCGAACAGTCCCGCCCAGAATCTTCCCAATTTTTCCCAACCCCAAAACATGTGTACGTCATTCGCTGGCCCCGCCCACACCGCTCACACTCATCTGCTACCCCCAGGAAGAACCCACTCGTTCTCGCCCGAGTCGTATGCACCACCTTAAACTGTATCGGCCTCACCCTTGGGCAAGAGGAGGTCCCATTTACCCATCCCGGTGCCTCACTCCATACTCCCCAATTCATCTCCATTCCCAACTCCGCTTCCCATTTCTCCTTGATCGTCACCACCCACTCGCCTCCCTGTTCCCCCAGCCACTTATATATATCCCCAATTCTTCCCTCCCCATCAGAGGGTCAGTACTGAGGGAGCGCCGCACTGTGGGAGGGTCAGTACTGAGGGAGTGCCGCAGTGTCAGAGGGTCAGTACTGAGGGAGTGCCGCACAGTGGGAGTGTCAGTACTGAGGGAGCGCCACACTGTCAGAGGGTCAGTACTGAGGGAGTGCCGCACTGTCAGAGGGTCAGTACTGAGGGAGTGCCGCACTGTCAGAGTGTCAGTACTGAGGGAGCGCCGCACTGTCAGAGGGTCAGTACTGAGGGAGTGCCGCACTGTCAGAGGGTCAGTACTGAGGGAGCGCCGCGCTGTCAGAGGGTCAGTACTGAGGGAGCGCCACACTGTCGGACATTCTGTGTTTCAGCAGTGGAGTTACAATACGCTCCTGTCGTGTTATTAACCCTGGGGTAACACGGACTGCAACTGGATGCAGTTAGACTGTAAAGCAGGCACCAAACCTAGACGTTGGTTCAATTCGATTAATTGAACTTCTGTAACAAGGCACACAGCTGGCTGTGGGTTGACACTCTACTACTCTAATTGTACTAACTCTAACTAACTGGACCAGACGAGCTCTTAGCCCCGTGTAGAAGGTGCTAACGGATATATACACCCTGACTGTCACTACAGTCGTCACCAGTGGAAAGAGGCGGAGTGCTGATGCCTCGTGTGTTTTATAGTTGGAGGCCCCCCTCTAGTGTTCTGTCTGGTGATTGGTTGTGTTCTGTCCTGTGTGTTGATTGGCTCACATTGCCTGTTCTTACCTCATGATGTCCATGGGAGAAAATGATGACAGCTCCCATTGCCTACCTGGTATTCGGGGAAACAATATTTATCCTTTGTCTAACATGGACAGAAGCAATGATGCAGGTCCAGTTAAAAAGGTCACCTCAAAGATTGGGGGGGGGGGGGGGGGGGGGGGGGGGGGGGAGTAGAGCAGGAATGACCTCCAGGAAATTCAGACAGACCTGAATTCTCCATCTGTAATTCCAGGTTAAACCACAGGGTGGAACCTGTGAGCCAAGGAGCAAGTCCCAAAATATCTGAAGCCATTTAGTTTCACCAAATAAGTTCTGCTGCACTGTCAGAGGGTCAGTACTGAGGGAACGCCGCACTGTCAGACGGTCAGTACTGAGGGAGCGCCGCACTGTCAGAGGGTCAGTACTGAGGGAGTGCCGCACTGTGGGTGGGTCAGTACTGAGGGAGTGCCACACTGTCAGAGGGTCAGTACTGAGGGAGTGCCGCACTGTGGGAGGGTCAGTACTGAGGGAGCGCCGCACTGTCAGAGGGTCAGTACTGAGGGAGTGCCGCACTGTGGGTGGGTCAGTACTGAGGGAGTGTCGCACTGTCAGAGGGTCAGTACTGAGGGAGCGCCGCACTGTCAGAGGGTCAGTACTGAGGGAGTGCCGCACTGTGGGAGGGTCAGTACTGAGGGAGCGCCGCACTGTGGGAGGGTCAGTACTGAGGGAGCGCCGCACTGTCAGAGGGTCAGTACTGAGGGACCGCCGCACTGTGGTAGGGTTGGTGCTGAGGGAGCGCCGCACTGTGGGAGGGTCAGTACTGAGGGAGCGCCGCACTGTGGGAGGGTCAGTACTGAGGGAGTGCCGCACTGTCAGAGGGTCAGTACTGAGGGAGTGCCGCACTGTCAGAGGGTCAGTACTGAGGGAGCGCCGCACTGTCAGAGGGTCAGTACTGAGGGAGTGCCGCACTGTCAGAGGGTCAGTACTGATGGAGTGCCGCACTGTCAGAGGGTCAGTACTGAGGGAGTGCCGCACTGTCAGAGGGTCAGTACTGAGGGAGTGCCGCACTGTCAGAGGGTCAGTACTGAGGGAGTGCTGCACTGTCAGAGGGTCAGTACTGAGGGAGCTCCGCACTGTCAGAGGGTCAGTACTGAGGGAGCTCCGCACTGTGGGAGGGTCAGTACTGAGGGAGTGCCGCACTGTGGGAGGGTCAGTGCTGAGGGAGCGCCGCACTGTCAGAGGGTCAGTACTGAGGGAGCGCCGCACTGTCAGAGGGTCAGTACTGAGGGAGCGCCGCACTGTCAGAGGGTCAGTACTGAGGGAGTGCCGCACTGTCAGAGGGTCAGTACTGAGGGAGTGCTGCACTGTCAGAGGGTCAGTACTGAGGGAGTGCCGCACTGTCAGAGGGTCAGTACTGAGGGAGTGCTGCACTGTCAGAGGGTCAGTACTGAGGGAGTGCCGCACTGTCAGAGGGTCAGTACTGAGGGAGCGCCGCACTGTCAGATGGTCAGGACTGAGGGAGCTCCGCACTGTCAGAGGGTCAGTACTGAGGGAGCGCCGCACTGTCAGAGGGTCAGTACTGAGGGAGCTCCGCACTGTCAAAGGGTCAGTACTGAGGGAGCTCCGCATTGTCAGAGGGTCAGTACAAAGGGAGCTCCGCATTGTCAGAGGGTCAGTACTAAGGGAGCGCCGCACTGTCAGAGGGTCAGTACTGAGGGAGTGCCGCACTGTCAAAGGGTCAGTACTGAGGGAGCACCGCACTGTCGGAGGGTCAGTACTGAGGGAGCGCCGCACTTTCAGAGGGTCAGTACTGAGGGAGCGTCGCACTGTCAGAGGGTCAGTACTGAGGGAGTGCCGCACTTTCAGAGGGTCAGTACTAAGGGAGCTCCGCATTGTCAGAGGGTCAGTACTAAGGGAGTGCCGCACTGTCAAAGGGTCAGTACTGAGGGAGCGCCGCACTTTCAGAGGGTCAGTACTGAGGGAGTGCCGCACTGTGGGAGGGTCAGTACTGAGGGAGCGCCGCACTGTCGGAGGGTCAGTACTGAGGGAGCGCCGCACTTTCAGAGGGTCAGTACTGAGGGAGTGCCGCACTGTGGGAGGGTCAGTACTGAGGGAGTGCCGCACTGTCAGAGGGTCAGTACTGAGGGAGTGCCGCACTGTCAGAGTGTCAGTACTGTGGGAGTGCTGCACTGTCAGAGGGTCACTACTGAGGGAGCGTCGCACTGTGGGAGGGTCAGTACTGAGGGAGCGCTGCACTGTCAGAGGGTCAGTACTGAGGGAGTGCCGCACTGTCAGAGGGTCAGTACTGGGGGAGCTCCGCACTGTCAGAGGGTCAGTACTGAGGGAGCGCCGCACTCTCAGAGGGTCAGTACTGAGGGAGTGCTGCACTGTGGGAGGGTCAGTACTGAGGGAGTGCTGCACTGTCAGAGGGTCAGTACTGAGGGAGTGCCGCACTGTCAGAGGGTCAGTACTGAGGGAGTGCTGCACTGTCAGAGGGAGGTCAGTACTGAGGGAGCGCCGCACTGTCAGAGGGTCAGTACTGAGGGAGTGCCGCACTGTCAGAGGGTCAGTACTGAGGGAGTGCTGCACTGTCAGAGGGTCAGTACTGAGGGAGCTCCGCACTGTGGGAGGTCAGTACTGAGGGAGTGCTGCACTGTCAGAGAGTCAGTACTGAGGGAGTGCCGCACTGTGGGAGGGTCAGTACTGAGGGAGCGCCGCACTGTGGGAGGGTCAGTACTGAAGGAGTGCCGCACTGTGGGAGGGTCAGTACTGAGGGAGTGCCGCACTGTGGGAGGGTCAGTACTGAGGGAGCGCTGCACTGTCAGAGGGTCAGTACTGAGGGAGTGCCGCACTGTCAGAGGGTCAGTACTGAGGGAGTGCCGCACTGTCAGAGGGCCAGTACTGAGGGAGCTCCGCACTGTCAGAGGGTCAGTACTGAGGGAGCTCCGCATTGTCAGAGGGTCAGTACTAAGGGAGCTCCGCATTGTCAGAGGGTCAGTACTAAGGGAGTGCCGCACTGTCAGAGGGTCAGTACTGAAGGAGTGCCACACTGTGGGAGGGTCAGTACTGAGGGAGTGCCGCACTGTCAGAGTGTCAGTACTGCGGGAGCTCCGCACTGTCAGAGGGTCAGTACTGAGGGAGTGCCGCACTGTCAGAAGGTCAGTACTGACGGAGTGCTGCACTGTCGGAGGGTCAGCACTGAGGGAGCTCCGCACTATCAGAGGGGCAGTACTGAGGTAGTGCCGCACTGTCAGAGGGTCAGTACTGAGGGAGTGCCGCACTGTCAGAGGGTCAGTACTGAGGTAGTGCCGCACTGTCAGAGGGTCAGTACTGAGGGAGTGCCGCACTGTGGGAGGGTCAGTACTGAGGGAGTGCCGCACTGTCAGAGGGTCAGTACTGAGGGAGCTCCGCACTGTCAGAGGGTCAGTACTGAGGGAGCTCCACACTGTCGGACATTCTGTGTTTCAGGAGTGGAGTTACAATACGCTCCTGTCGCGTTATTAACCCTGGGGTAACACGGACTGCAACTGGATGCAGTTAGACTGTAAAGCAGACACCAAACCTAGACGTTGGTTCAATTCGATTAATTGAACTTCTGTAACAAGGCACACAGCTGGCTGTGGGTTGACACTCTACTACTCTAATTGTACTAACTCTAACTAACTGGACCAGACGAGCTCTTAGCCACGTGTAGAAGGTGCTAACGGATATATACACCCTGCCTGTCACTACAGTCGTCACCAGTGGAAAGAGGCGGAGTGCTGATGCCTCGTGTGTTTTATAGTGGGAGGCCCCCCTCTAGTGTTCTGACTGGTGATTGGTTGTGTTCTGTCCTGTGTGTTGATTGGCTCACATTGCCTGTTCTTACCTCATGATTGTCCATGGGAGAAAATGATGACAGCTCCCATTGCCTACCTGGTATGCGGGGAAACAATATTTATCCTTTGTCTAACATGAACAGAAGCAATGATGCAGGTCCAGTTAAAACGGTCACCTCAAAGATGGGGGGGGGGGGGGGGGGGGCAGGGGGAAGTAGAGCAGGAATGACCTCCAGGAAATTCAGACTGACCTGAATTCTTCATCTGTAATTCCAGGTTAAACCACAGGGTGGAACCTGTGAGCCAAGGAGCAAGTCCCAAAATATCTGAAGCCATTTAGTTTCACCAAATAAGTTCTGCTGCACTGTCAGAGGGTCAGTACTGAGGGAGCTCCGCACTGTCAGAGGGTCAGTACTGAGGGAGCGCCGCACTGTGGGTGGGTCAGTACTGAGGGAGCGCCGCACTGTGGGTGGGTCAGTACTGAGGGAGCGCCGCACTGTCAGAGGGTCAGTACTGAGGGAGTGCCGCACTGTCAGAGGGTCAGTACTGAGGGAGTGCCGCACTGTCAGAGGGTCAGTACTGAGGGAGCGCCGCACTGTGGGTGGGTCAGTACTGAGGGAGTGCCGCACTGTCAGAGGGTCAGTACTGAGGGAGTGCTGCACTGTCAGAGGGTCAGTACTGAGGGAGTGCCGCACTGTCAGAGGGTCAGTACTGAGGGAGTGCCGCACTGTCAGAGGGTCAGTACTGAGGGAGCGCCGCACTGTCAGAGGGTCAGTACTGAGGGAGTGCTGCACTGTGGGAGGGTCAGTACTGAGGGAGAGCCGCACTGTGGGAGGGTCAGTACTGAGGGAGCGCCGCACTGTCAGAGGGTCAGTACTGAGGGAGTGCCGCACTGTCAGAGGGTCAGTACTGTGGGAGTGCCGCACTGTCAGAGGGTCAGTACTGAGGGAGTGCTGCACTGTCAGAGGTTCAGTACTGAGGGAGTGCTGCAGTGTGGGAGGGTCAGTACTGAGGGAGAGCCGCACTGTCAGAGGGTCAGTACTGAGGGAGTGCTGCACTGTGGGAGGGTCAGTACTGAGGGAGCGCCGCACTGTGGGAGGGTCAGTACTGAGGGAGTGCCGCACTGTCAGAGGGTCAGTACTGAGGGAGCGCCACACTGTCAGAGGGTCAGTACTGAGGGAGCGCCGCACTGTGGGAGGGTCAGTACTGAGGGAGTGCCGCACTGTCAGAGGGTCAGTACTGAGGGAGCGCCGCACTGTCAGGGGGTCAGTACTGAGGGAGTGCCGCACTGTCAGAGGGTCAGTACTGAGGGAGTGCTGCACTGTTAGAGGGTCAGTACTGAGGGAGTGCCGCACTGTGGGTGGGTCAGTACTGAGGGAGCGCCGCACTGTCAGGTGTGTGGGGGTGGGGGTAGAGGTGTGCGGGGATGGGGGTGGGGGTAGAGGTGTGTCGGGGTGTGGGTAGATGTGTGTGGGGGTGGGGGTGGGGGTACAGGTGTGTGTGGATGGGGGTAGAGGTGTGCGGGGGTGGGGGTGGGGGTACAGGTGTGTGGGGATGGGGGTAGAGGTGTGCGGGGGTGAGAGTTGAGCCGTGCAGGGGTAGGGGTAGAGCCATGTGGGTAGAGCCCTGCAAGGGGTGGGGGTAGAGGTGTGTGGGGGGTGGGGGTAGAGGTGTCTGGGGGTGGGGGTAGAGGTTTGTGGGGGTGGGGGTGGGGGTACAGGTGTGCGGGGGTGAGGGTTGAGCCGTGCAGGGGGTGGGGGTAGAGGTGTGTGGGGGGGTGGGGGTAGAGGTGTGTGGGGGGTGGGGGTAGAGGTGTGTGGGGTTGGGGGTAGAGGTGTGTGGGGGTGGGGGTACAGGTGTGTGGGGGTGAGGGTTGAGCCGTGCAGGGGGTGGGGGTAGAGGTGTGTGGGGGTGGGGGTACAGGTGTGCGGGGGTGAGGGTTGAGCTGTGCAGGGGGTGGGGGAAGAGGTGTGTGGGGGGTGGGGGTAGAGGTGTGTGGGGGGTGGGGGTAGAGGTGTGTGGGGTTGGGGGTAGAGGGGTGTGGGGGTGGGGGTACAGGTGTGTGGGGGTGAGGGTTGAGCCGTGCAGGAGGTAGGAGTAGAGCAGTGCAGGGGGTAGGGGTAGAGGTGTGTGGGGGGTGGGGGTAGAGGTGTGTGGGGGGTGGGGGTAGAGGTGTGGGGGGGTAGGGGTAGAGCCGTGGGGGGTGGGGGTAGAGGTGTTGGGGGGGATGGGGGTAGAGCCGTGCAGGGGTTGGGGGTCGAGGCGTGTGGGGTTGGGGGAAGAGATATGACCCTTACCCAATACCATCTCCTGATCACGATCATTGCCAGCTGTTCAGCCGTGGGGTCCATCTCTGCTGATATTAGCCTCGATCCCAACATCACCATCACATTCCAAACAACACGTCTTTCATTGGCTGGTCCCACTCATTAATCAAATCAGTCTCGCTTTTCCAGCATTGAGCTTTACTCTGTATCTAACCCCGTGCTGTACCTGCCCTGGGAGTGTTTGATGGGGACAGTGTAGAGGGAGCTTTACTCTGTATCTAACCCCGTGCTGTACCTGTCCTGGGAGTGTTTGATGGGGACAGTGTAGAGGGAGCTTTACTCTGTATCTAACCCCGTGCTGTACCTGTCCTGGGAGTGTTTGATGGGGACAGTGTAGAGGGAGCTTTACTCTGTATCTAACCCCGTGCTGTACCTGTCCTGGGAGTGTTTGATGGGGACAGTGTAGAGGGAGCTTTACTCTGTATCTAACCCCGTGCTGTACCTGTCCTGGGAGTGTTTGATGGGGACAGTGTAGAGGGAGCTTTACTCTGTATCTAACCCTGTGCTGTACCTGTCCTGGGAGTGTTTGATGGGGACAGTGTAGAGGGAGCTTTACTCTGTATCTAACCCCGTGCTGTACCTGTCCTGGGAGTGTTTGATGGGGACAGTGTAGAGGGAGCTTTACTCTGTATCTAACCCCGTGCTGTACCTGTCCTGGGAGTGTTTGATGGGGACAGTGTAGAGGGAGCTTTACTCTGTATCTAACCCCGTGCTGTACCTGTCCTGGGAGTGTTTGATGGGGACAGTGTAGAGGGAGCTTTACTCTGTACCTAACCCCGTGCTGTACCTGTCCTGGGAGTGTTTGATGGGGACAGTGCAGAGGGAGCTTTACTCTGTATCTAACCCCGTGCTGTACCTGTCCTGGGAGTGTTTGATGGGGACAGTGTAGAGGGAGCTTTACTCTGTATCTAACCCCGTGCTGTACCTGTCCTGGGAGTGTTTGATTGGGACAGTGTAGAGGGAGCTTTACTCTGTGTCCAACCCCGTGCTGTACCTGTCCTGGGAGTGTTTGATGGGGACAGTGTAGAGGGAGCTTTACTCTGTATCTAACCCCGTGCTGTACCTGTCCTGGGAGTGTTTGATGGGGACAGTGTAGAGGGAGCTTTACTCTGTATCTAACCCCGTGCTGTACCTGTCCTGGGAGTGTTTGATGGGGACAGTGTAGAGGGAGCTTTACTCTGTATCTAACCCCGTGCTGTACCTGTCCTGGGAGTGTTTGATGGGGACAGTGTAGAGGGAGCTTTACTCTGTATCTAACCCCGTGCTGTCCCTGTCCTGGGAGTGTTTGATGGGGACAGTGCAGAGGGAGCTTTACTCTGTATCTAACCCCGTGCTGTACCTGTCCTGGGAGTGTTTGATGGGGACAGTGTAGAGGGAGCTTTACTCTGTATCCAACCCCGTGCTGTACCTGTCCTGGGAGTGTTTGATGGGGACAGTGCAGAGGGAGCTTTACTCTGTATCTAACCCCGTGCTGTACCTGTCCTGGGAGTGTTTGATGGGGACAGTGCAGAGGGAGCTTTACTCTGTATCTAACCCCTGGATTTGTTGATGAAATGAGCTCAGTAGTGGGTGGGGTCAATGACGAATGGGAAACATCTGGTTGTTTATGAAGTTGAGTTTCACGATTTCAGGAATTTGGACTGACGGGGATGGAACATGTTGAGACATTCTGAGGGTGGATGAAATGAATCAGTTCCTCATTTCTGCCATAGTTCGGTGTGAAGTGGACAATATATTTCGCAATTCCAACATTACACACGGGCTTGTCTGTCGTTCAATGGAGAACTGAGAGAGAGCTTGTTATTATTAGGAAAGAATGAAAATGCATCGGGCCGGGGCGAGGGTGTGGGGGCTGGAGGAGGTTACAGAGATAGGGAGGAGGGTGTAGGGGCTGGAGGAGGTTACAGAGATAGGGAGGGGGTGTAGGGGGCTGGAGGAGGTTACAGAGATAGGGAGGGGGGTGTAGGGGCTGGAGGAGGTTACAGAGATAGGGAGGGGGTGTAGGGGTTGGAGGAGGTTACAGAGATAGGGAGGGGGTGTAGGGGCTGGAGGAGGTTACAGTGATAGGGAGGGGGGTGTAGGGAGCTGGAGGAGGTTACAGAGATAGGGAGGGGGTGTAGGGGCTGGAGGAGGTTACAGAGATAGGGAGAGGGTGTAGGGGCTGGAGGAGGTTACAGAGATAGGGAGAGGGTGTAGGGGCTGGAGGAGGTTACAGAGATAGGGAGGGGATGTAGGGGCTGGAGGAGGTTACAGAGATAGGGAGGGGGTGTAGGGGCTGGAGGAGGTCACAGAGATAGGGAGGGGGTGTAGGAGCTGGAGGAGGTTACAGAGATAGGGAGGGGGTGTAGGGGCTGGAGGAGGTTACAGAGATAGGGAGGGGGTGTAGGGGCTGGAGGAGGTTACAGAGATAGGGAGGGGGTGTAGGGGCTGGAGGAGGGTACAGAGTTAGGGAGGGGGTGTAGGGGCTGGAGGAGGTTACAGAGATAGGGAGGGGGGTGTAGGGGCTGGAGGAGGTTACAGAGATAGGGAGGGGGTGTAGGTGCTGGAGGAGGTTACAGAGAGAGCAAGGGGGTGTAGGGGCTGGAGGAGGTTACAGAGATAGGGAGGGGGGTGTAGGTGCTGGAGGAGGTTACACAGAGAGGGAGGGGGGTGTAGGGGCTGGAGGAGGTTACAGAGATAGGGAGGGGGGTTGTAGGGGCTGGAGGAGGTTACAGAGATAGGGAGGGGGTGTAGGGGGCTGGAGGAGGGTACAGAGATAGGGAGGGGGTGTAGGGGCTGGAGGAGGTTACAGAGATAGGGAAGGGGTGTAGGGGCTGGAGGAGGTTACAGAGATAGGGAGGGGGCTGTAGGGGCTGGAGGAGGTTACAGAGATGGGGAGGGTGTAGGGGCTGGAGGAGGTTACAGAGATAGGGAGGGGGTGTAGGGAGCTGGAGGAAGTTACAGAGATAGGGAGGGGGTGTAGGGGCTGGAGGAGGGTACAGAGATAGGGAGGGGGTGTAGGGGCTGGAGGACGTTACAGAGATAGGGAGGGGGTGTAGGGGCTGGAGGAGGTTACAGAGATAGGGAGGGGGTTGTAGGGGCTGGAGGAGGTTACAGAGATGGGGAGGGTGTAGGGGCTGGAGGAGGTTACAGAGATAGGGAGGGGGTGTAGGGTCTGGAGGAGGTTACAGAGATAGGGAGGGGGTGTAGGGTTGGAGGAGGTTACAGAGATAGGGAGGGGGTTGTAGGGGCTGGAGGAGGTTACAGAGATAGGGAGGGGGGTGTAGGGGCTGGAGAAGGTTACAGAGATAGGGAGGGGATGTAGGGGATGGAGGAGGTTACAGAGATAGGGAGGGGGTGTAGGGGCTGGAGGTGGTTACAGAGATAGGGAGGGGGCGTAGGGACTGGAGGAGGTTACAGAGATAGGGAGGGGGTGTAGGGGGATGGAGGAGGGTTGCAGAGATAGGGAGGGGGTGTAGGGGCTGGAGGAGGTTACAGAGATAGGGAGGGGGTTGTAGAGGCTGGCGGAGGTTACAGAGATGGGGAGGGGGTGTAGGGACTGGAGGAGGTTACAGAGATAGGGAGGGGGGTGTACGGGGCTGGAGGAGGTTACAGAGATAGGGAGGGGGAGTAGGGGCTGGAGGAGGTTACAGAGATAGGGAGGGGGTTGTAGGGGCTGGAAGAGGTTATAGAGATAGGGAGGGGGTGTAGGGGGCTGGAGGAGGTTACAGAGATAGGGAGGGATAGGGGCTGGAGGACGTTACAGAGATCGGGAGGTGTAGGGGCTGGAGGAGGTTACAGAGATAGGGAGGGGGTGTAGGGTCTGGAGGAGGTTACAGAGATAGGGAGGGGGTGTAGGTGCTGGAGGTTACAGAGATAGGGAGGGGGTGTAGGGACTGGAGGAGGTTACAGAGATAGGGAGGGGGTGTAGGGGCTGGAGGAGGTTACAGAGATAGGGAGGGGGTGTAGGGATTGGAGGAGGTTACAGAGATAGGGAGGGATAGGGGGTGGAGGGGGGAGGCACAAGGTTGTCCATGAGCTGCGTGGTGTCCATCTGTGCTGGAAGATCCCAGACCACCAGCCAATCGGCATGGATCAGACCTGTGGCCTAGGAGACAGTGGGTAGAATGTTGGCCAGGGAAGATCCCAGTAAAGATGGTGCCGACAGTCACTACTGGAACCCTGAATACACAGATTGGCCAATCCCGATGAATGTGCGGCAAATCACAGTAAAGAACAAAAAAGACTTTATTGGAGAGATTTTATTGACAGAAGTACCAGAAGATATCACAGCCTCCAGTTCCGAGTCCATGCTGAACTTAATTCTTCCCCATCCCGCCTCACATTAGTTTTGGTCGACCTATTCCGATTTATGCACATTTTGGTCAATAAGGTAGCTGCAAATGTCCCCAGCTCCAAAATGGGCCATTCGGCATTCTGCTCCCATGCTGGAGTGCCTCCTCCCAGACGCCCTCTTCATCTCAGCCCCCCTCCTCCCTCCTCCCTCCCCCAGGATGGGGTCTCCAGCATCCTCCAACGCGGGAGTGGCCCCTGAAGGAGTCAGCTCATTGAGCAGACAAGAGCGAGGAGGCCATTCAGCCCCTCTTGGCTGTCCCGTCCCCCATTCTCTCCGTGGCTGATCCCCGTACCGGAACTCCATCTGCCTCATCTCGCTTCTGGAACCCCCTAATCCCCACAAACCCAACTCCAATCCTGCCCCCACACCCCCCCAGTCCCTTCTGGACTCGCTAAACTCCACCCCCTCCCCCCACACACAGAACCCCCAGTTAAGTTTGTGCACAATGGGAGTGAATGGGAAGGGGTTTGATCCATTGGGATTGTGTACAATGGGAGTGAATGGAAAGGGGTCTGATCCATTGGGATTGTGTGCAATGGGAGAGTGAATGGGAAGGGGTCTGATCCATTGGGATTGTGTACAATGGGAATGAACGGGAAGGGGTCTGATCCATTGGGATTGTGCACAATAGAAGTAAACGGGAAGGGGTCTGATCCATTGGGATTGTGTACAATGGGAGTGAACGGGAAGGGATTTGATCCATTGGGATTGTGTACAGAGGGAGTGAATGGGAAGGGATCTGATCCATTGGGATTGTGTACAATGGGTGTAGTTGGGAAGGGGTTTGATCCATTGGGATTGTGCACAATGGGAGTGAATGGGAAGGGGTTTGATCCATTGGGATTGTGTACAGAGGGAGTGAATGGGAAGGGGTTTGATCCATTGGGATTGTGTACAGTGGGAATGAACGGGAAGGGATTTGATCCATTGGGATTGTGCACAATGGGAGTGAACGGGAAGGGGTTTGATCCATTGGGATTGTGTACAATGGGAGTGAACGGGAAGGGATTTGATCCATTGGGATTGTGCACAATAGGAGTGAACGGGAAGGGGTTTGATCCATTGGGATTGTGTACAATGGGAGTGAACGGGAAGGGATTTTATCCATTGGGATTGTGCACAATGGGAGTGAACGGGAAGGGGTCTGATCCATTGGGATTGTGTACAATGGGAGTGAACGGGAAGGGGTTTGATCCATTGGGATTGTATACAATGGGAGTGAATGGGAAGGGGTTTGATCCATTGGGATTGTGTACAATGGGAGTGAACGGGAAGGGGTCTGATCATTGGGATTGTGTACAATGGGAGTGAACGGGAAGGGGTCTGATCCATTGGGATTGTGTACAATGGGAGTGAACGGGAAGGGGTTTGTTGAACCGCTGGAGAGGGACATGTGATCCCTGGGAGAGGGGGGACATTCTGGGTTTTGAGAACAGAGATTAATGGCTCCACTGGAGTTGACTTGGAGAATAACCAGGGGAGGGGCGGATCTAGCATCTTCCTGATTGGTCAATAGAACTTCCCCAACTGACGGCTGGAATGAGGCCTATTCTTTCCCCAAACCCCCCTACAAATAATAACACTTTGAACGCTGTCCCTTCACTCTCCACCCATTACTAAACTGGTCTCGACAATGGGCCCGCCATTTTGAATCCACTCCAACATTTGGGGAGTGTGCAGATTAGTCAAAAAGCATTTACATAAAAAAAAACATTCCAGAAACCACAGATAAAAAAACATGGAACAAAATCTTTCTCGTATCGTTAGTTAAAAAAAAAAATGGAAGACAGAACATTCTAGAAAGTTCATTGGTGCCCTGACCCCGCCTCGATCCTTGACCGCTTGGGGCCGGACGCCATTTTGTGCCCATTTTGGCGAAGAATGGCCGCCAACGAGCTGGGCACCAAGTTCGACCGCCGTGCCCTGTTTTGTTTTTCCCCCACCCGCCCGGTCTCCCTTCGTTGGCGGCGGAATGGCTCGGCTTGGTGGGGAAGGCCGTCAATCTGCCTCGTACACGCGAAGAGGGGGCTCGTGCTCCATCTTGGGAGTCCACCTTGGAGGCTTCCATCCCCTGGTCTGGCGGATCGCGCGGGCAGCGAGGTGGGAACACGCCCTTGTACGTAAAAGAAACGAGAGTGGACCATTCGGCCCAACTGGGCGGGGCGAGGGCAAGGGGGCGAAGGTCACGGAAGAGGTGTGATGCAGCGAAGGCGTGAGAGAGTCTCGGGCAGGGTGTCCGCGTGCGTCAGCGGTCCGCCCGTCGAAATCCTCGAGCTCCGATGGCCCCCACCCCTCGACCTCTCCTGCCCGCCACGCTGGACGAAGAGGGGGGGGGGGATTAACCAACCCCCTCCCGAAGTCTTAAATTCGTCCCCACCCACCCCTCCCCCTCCCGCACACCCCTCGGCTCGTGCCTTTCCATTACGAGACGTAAAAGTAGCTCACGTTGATCACGTCGAAATGGGGGCGCCCCTCCGTGGGGAGTCCCCCCCTGCCCGGCGGCCCGGGGTCTTGCTGGAGCGCGGTCTCCGCCGTGCCCCCGGGCTCTTTCGCCTTGGTCGCCGTGATGAGTCGGATGGGCACGTACTCCGGACGGTTCCCCACCTTGTCCGTCGCCGACGACTGGCTCTTCCATTTCGTCCGGTACCTGGAAAGGCAAAGAGACACCATTAGACGGTGGTTTCGTTCCTCCCAACAAGATGGCGGCCGCTGAAGGGGGGTGGGGGTTGTGGTGGTGGTGGTGGGAGGGGAGGGGGGGGGGGGGGGGCGCCGGTGGGGACAGAGTGGGGAGGGGCACCAGGTTTGATTGCGTAACCCCCCCCTCAGCCCACCTAACAATCTCATGCCCAAAATAAGTGGTTTGGAGTCTCCTCCAGGTGATGGCAAGAGGGGGAGCGGCGTGGTGGAACGATTGTTGGAGGGCATGGCGTCGGACTGGAGCGTGTGGTGATGTGCATCACTGTAAATACACAAGGGGTTAATATATGTACACGTACACTAGATGGAGCAACAGAGACATGACACACAGACACTCAACCAATAGGTCAGTAAGGTAGGACACGACGAATGGGCATTCACGATACACACAGAGGTGACACTACCACAGGAGGGCATTATACCAACCCATATAAAAGGACACAGCACAAATGCTCAGTCTCTTTCCAGTGGAGACACTTAGTGAATACACACAGGGTTGATTCAACACATCACACCCACCACGTGGATTGTAGCAGACTGGTTCATCAGTCTGAGTAGCTATAGCTGGATTAACAGGAGAGTCGAATCCAAGTCGGAGAATTGTTAACTGTTCAATAAATGTGTTAAAGCTCTCTCCAAGTCTGAACCTTCCTTTGTCAGAGTGCACATCAAGGAAGCAGCTTATGCTACGTCACGAGCGTAACAAAACATGGTACCAGTGAGTGTCTGTTTAAATCCATATAACAAACAGCGACAACCAGCAATGGCACGCAGGCAAGATGATGTTCGAGATTCCGGTTCCACAGCAGCTCAGGTACCATGGCAATCTCAGTGAAAACTGGCGTGCGTTCAGGCAGAGATTCGGGATCTACGTGGTAGCAATTGACCTCGATGGCGTGGCGGATGCAGAGAAACTAAAGCTTCTACTTACCATCGCGGGTAAAAAAAAAAGCAGCAGAAATCTTTGAGACCTTCAAATACTCAAAGGGGCAAAACAAGAGCGACTTCCAGGCAGTCCTGGAAAAATCACAAGAATTCTGCGAGGAACATACAAGAAAAAAACAGTAAAAGAGGTGGCAATACCGACCACGAGGCTTTCCGTTGAAGAAATCTGCAGTTTTGATTGGCAGCCATCTTGGATAAGGTACCGCACGTGCGCGAAGAGCGGACAGAAACGGGTTTGCGTATGTGCGAGAAGCCGCGCATGCGCAATTGCGAAAAAGGCCCCAGGTAAATGAACAGCGATCTGCGCATGCGCGATCGCTTCCTACCCTCTACGTCACACGCTTCGTGACGTCAGAGGCCTCAGATCACGCCCACTTAAAGGGGAAATGTCCCAAAACAGGAAGAAAAAAACATTTTTAGGCCTCAAAACCGGATTCTTTCACCTGGATCGACAGCACCATGCCTGAAAATCGACCAATAGCTGAACGTAACCTCCGCAGAACCCTGCAACAAGCAGTTAGCACCGCCCTCGAAGATGATATGTTTTTTGTAGACTGCGACTCAGACGAAGATTTCATCTTGGGAGACGGCTACCCCAGTACCAAATCTGAACCGCAACTAGAGGTGTTGTACATTGAAGACCCTGACGACGAGTTCTTCGGATTGGGGAATCCTCAGCCCAGCATGTACGACATCCCGACTCGTGAGGGCGGGATTCTGAGAGCGGTACAAGCCCACAGAGAGCGGCCTGACGCCAAGACAAGTGGACTGGAAACTCCGTCCGCCACACCCCAATGGCAGGCGATGACAAGAGTGGGAGCGGTGTGGTGGAAAGATTGTTGGAGGCCTTGCCGTCGGACTGGAGCCCGTGTGTAAATGTTGCCACGGCAATCTGGGCTCTCCGAGCGGACTGCGTCGCCACCCGCCACAGTGGAACCAGTGGAGGAGCTCAGCCTCACTGTCAGCAACATCTGGATTTCCGAAGCGTTCAGGGAAAGCGCGGTCTCTCCACATGTGTACCGTCGGCATCAGTGGACTTCCGAGGTGTTCAGGGAAAGCGCGGTCTCTCCACATGTGTACCGTCGGCATCAGTGGATTTCCGAGGCGTTCAGGGAAAGCGCGGTCTCTCCACATGTGTACCGTCGGCATCAGTGGATTTCCGAGGTGTTCGGGGAAAGCGCGGTCTCTCCACATGTGTACCGTCGGCATCAGTGGATTTCCGAGGCGTTCAGGGAAAGCGCGGTCTCTCCACATGTGTACCGTCGGCATCAGTGGATTTCCGAGGTGTTCAGGGAAAGCGCGGTCTCTCCACATGTGTACCGTCGGCATCAGTGGATTTCCAAGGTGTTCAGGGAAAGCGCGGTCTCTCTTGATGCATACCACCGGCGGCTGTGGTGCATTGACGGCGGGCGGGGACAATTCTGACGGCCAATCTCGCGGCAAGAATCGGGGAGCGAGGAGTCCGCCACATCTCGAGTGCTTACCTGACGACGATGAGGATGAGCAGCATGATCACCAGGAAGAGGCTGACGGCCACCAGCAACGGTCCGTACCAGGGAAAGTGAGTCCACTCCGGATGGTGAGAACCTTCCAGGAAAAGAAAGTGACAGGCTGAGCAAGCGGTCTACTGGAGCGTTTTCAAAATATTAGGGATGGGCCGTAACCCCTGGGCCCAGCCAGCGACGCCCACGTCCCGTGAAGGTATTAAAAAAACGGTCTCGTCTTATCTTGTCCCTTGGCGATCTCACGGCCCTTGTCAAAGTTGACGGGTTCCACCCAGCCATGGAAGAAGCTACGAAACAGGACCAGGCGTGGACCATTCGGCCCATCGAGACCGCTCTGCCATTCAACATGACTGACGGCTAACCTTGGGACTTAACGCCATTTTCCCCACCCTGCTATCTTGATTCCCCGGAAGGCTGTCGACTGAAGATTAACTATCCCACAGGGCGACTTGATCACGTAATCCCCTGCACGCATCGGCCATGAGTTATGGCCGGGCTCACCGAATGCAGGAGCGAGCTCGAGGGGCTGAAGGGCCTCCTCCTTATGGTCGGGGGTGAGAAGCAACTCCTGCCCCTTCGGCTTTGCGGGATTGCGTGCAGAAAATGAGCCCTTGGGGCGACCAGGGGACTTTCAACAACGCATGCGCTCCCGAAGAGATGGGGAGGTAATTGAACAAAGGATCCCGTGACCCAGTCGCCCCGTGGGATACTTATTCTCCGCATGACGGCCTCCTGGCCTCCTGTTTATGAGCCTTATTGAGTGGGCCGATGCTCCTGAACAATTTCCCCTCCAGCTGCCTCACTCGACAGGCACGAGAGATGGCACGATGCCCCTCCCCTACTATTTAACACTTAACCCTGCAAAAGCAAATTAATGAACGCATTTGCAAACTGGAATTAAAAAATTAATCCCAAAGCAACACTGAATCTTTCCACTGCCGTTCCTGAATTGTTAAATATTATGGTCTGTTTGTTAATTGTTCGTTGTTATCCTTCTCTCCAAAGGTCCATTTCCAAATCCCTCTCTCCCACCTCAATCCATCTCTCCTACTTCCAATCCCTCTCTCCCACCTAAATCCATCTCTCCTACTTCCAATCCCTCTCTCCCAAACTTCAATCCATCTCTCCTACTTCCAATCCCTCTCTCCCAAACCTCAATCCATCTCTCCTACTTTCAATCCCTCTCTCCCAAACCTCAATCCCTCTCTCCTACTTCCAATCTCTCTCTCCCATTCCCAATCCCTCTCTCCCATTCCCAATCCCTCTCTCCCAAACCTCAATCTCTCTCTCCTACTTCCAATCCCTCTCTCCCAAACCTCAATCCCTCTCTCCTACTTCCAATCTCTCTCTCCCATTCCCAATCCCTCTCTCCCATTCCCAATCCCTCTCTCCCAAACCTCAATCCCTCTCTCCTACTTCCAATCCCTCTCTCCCACCTAAATCCATCTCTCCTACTTCCAATCCCTCTCTCCCAAACCTCAATCCCTCTCTCCTACTTCCAATCCCTCTCTCCCAAACCTCAATCCCTCTCTCCTACTTCCAATCTCTCTCTCCCATTCCCAATCCCTCTCTCCCATTCCCAATCCCTCTCTCCCATTCCCTACCCCCCCTCTCCCATTCCCTATCCCCCTCTCCCATTCCCTATCCCCCTCTCCCATTCCCTCCCACTCTCCCATTCCCAATCCCGCTCTCCCAAACCTCAATCCCTCTCTCCCAAACCTCAATCCCTCTCTCCCATTCCCAATCTCTCTCTCCCATTCCCAATCCCTCTCTCCCAAACCTCAATCCCTCTCTCCCAAACCTCAATTCCTCTCTCCCATTCCCAATCCCTCCCTCCCATTCCCAATCTCTCTCTCCCATTCCCAATCCATTTCTCCCATTCCCACCCTCCCAAACCTCAATCCCTCTCTCCCATTCCCAAACCCGCTCTCCCATTTCCAATCCCTCTCTCCAAAACCTCAATCCCTCTCTCCCATTCCCAATCTCTCTCTCCCATTCCTAATCCATTTCTCCCATTCCCACCCTCCCAAACCTCAATCCCTCTCTCCCATTCCCAATCCCACTCTCCCATTTCCAATCCCGCTCTATCATTCGCAATCCCACTCTCCCATTCCCAATCCCTCTCTCTCATTCCCAATCTCTCTCTCTCATTCCCAATCCCACTCTCCCATTCCCAATCTCTCTCTCTCATTCCCAATCTCTCTCTCTCATTCCCAATCCCTCTCTCATTCCCAATCCCTCTCCCATTTCCAATCCCACTCTCCCATTTTCAATCCCACTCTCCCATTCCCAATCCCTATTTTTCATTCCCAATCCCACTCCCATTCCCAATCTCTCTCTCATTCCCAATCCCTCTCCCATTTTCAATCCCACTCTCCCATTTACAATCCCTCTCTCCCATTCCCAATGTCTCTCTCCCCATTCCCTATCCCTCTCTCCCATTCCCAATCTTCCATCCCCAATCCTTCTCGCCCCTTCCCAATCCCTCTCTCCCATTCCCAATCCCTCTCTCATTCCCAATCCTCTCTCCCCATTCCCAATCCCTCCCTTGTATTCCCAATCTCTCTTCCAACCCCTCTCTCCCATCCCAATCATTCTCTCCCATTCCCAATCCTACTCTCCCACCCCATTCTCTCTCTCGGCCAATCCCAATCCCTCTCTCCCATCTCAACTCACATTCCCATTCCCAATCCCGCTCACCAGATTCATCCCTCGCTCCCATTCCCAATCCCTCGCTCGGCATTCCACAATCCCTCTTCCCATCGCCATCCCTCGCTCCCAATCCTTCGTTCGCGTTCCACAATCCCTCTTCCCATCGCCATCCCTCGCTCCCAATCCCAATCCCTCGCTCGGTGTTCCACAATCCCTCTTCCCATGGCCATCCCTCGCTCCCAATCCCAATCCCTCGCTCGGCATTCCACAATCCCTCTTCCCATCGCCATCCCTCGCTCCCAATCCCAATCCCTCGCTCGGCATTCCACAATCCCTCTTCCCATCGCCATCCCTCGCTCCCAATCCCAATCCCTCGCTCGGCATTCCACAATCCCTCTTCCCATCGCCATCCCTCGCTCCCAATCCCAATCCCTCGCTCGGCGTTCCACAATCCCTCTTCCCATCGCCATCCCTCGCTCCCAATCCCAATCCCTCGCTCGGCATTCCACAACCCCTCTTCCCATCGCCATCCCTCGCTCCCAATCCCAATCCCTCGCTCGGCATTCCACAATCCCTCTTCCCATCGCCATCCCTCGCTCCCAATCCTTCGTTCGCGTTCCACAATCCCTCTTCCCATCGCCATCCCTCGCTCCCATTCCCAATCCCTCGCTCGGCATTCCACAATCCCTCTTCCCATCGCCATCCCTCGCTCCAAATCCCAATCCCTCGCTCGGCATTCCACAATCCCTCTTTCCATCACCATCCCTCGCTCCCATTCCCAATCCCTCGCTCGGCGTTCCACAATCCCTCTTCCCATCGCCATCCCTCGCTCCCAATCCCAATCCCTCGCTCGGCGTTCCACAATCCCTCTTCCCATCGCCATCCCTTGCTCCCAATCCCAATCCCTCGCTCGGCATTCCACAATCCCTCTTCCCATCGCTATCCCTCGCTCCCAATCCCAATCCCTCGCTCGGCGTTCCACAATCCCTCTTCCCATCGCCATCCCTCGCTCCCAATCCCAAACCCTCTCTCCGACCCACATTCCCGTTCCCAATCCGTGCTCAGCAGGGCGCAGAGGGGCATTTGGAGGGGAGGGGGACTGGGAGGGAGAAGCCAATCTTCGTGAAGACCAGGAAGAGATCAAAGCGAAGACTCTTACCCCGTGGGGTGGATTCGTCCCAGTTACTGTCCGTAAAACCATAGGTACCTGAAGGAAGACCCTGTGACAGAGAAACGTGAACACTGTTAAACCATTGTGCTTAATATTTCTTCAATGGTAACCAATGACACACTGATAAAAAGAAACATCTTGGCCTTGTTATCGAGAGTTATTTGTATCTCAAAAATTTCCCAAAGTTTTTCCTCACTTATAAAGCAAAGTGTGACCCCCCAAGACGCATGAGGTCACATCGGGGACAAGCGACCAATAGCTCGCTCAAAGACGTCAATTTTAAGGTGCGTCTTAAAGTGGGGGAGAGAGAGAGGTGGCGAGGTTTCAGGAGGGAACTCCAGAGCTCAGCCCCCCCCTCCCCCCACACCCAGGTAGTTGAAGGCACGGCCGCCAATGGCGGAGCGATGGGAATGGGGGGGGGGGGGGGGATGCTCGAGAGGCCGGGATTGGAGGAGAGCAGAGATCTCGGAGGGTTGTAGGGAGCTGGAGGAGGTTACAGAGATAGGGAGGGGGGTGTAGGGGCTGGAGGAGGTTACAGAGATAGGGAGGGGGTGTAGGGGCTGGAGGAGATTACAGAGATGGGGAGGGGGGTGTAGGGGCTGGAGGAGGTTACAGAGATAGGGAGGGGGTGTAGGGGCTGGAGGAGGTTACAGAGATAGGGAGGAGGGTGTAGGAGGTTACAGAGATAGGGAGGGGGTGTAGGGGCTGGAGGATGTTACAGAGATAGGGAGGGGGGTGTAGGGGCTGGAGGGGGTTACAGAGATAGGGAGGGGGTGTAGGGGCTGGAGGAGGTTACAGAGGTAGGGAGGGGGTGTAGGGGCTGGAGGAGGTTACAGAGATAGGGAGGGGGTGTAGGGGGCTGGAGGAGGTTACAGAGATAGGGAGGGGGTGTAGGGGGTTACAGAGATAGGGAGGGGGGTGTAGGGGCTGGAGGAGGTTACAGAGATAGGGAGGGGGTGTAGGGACTGGAGGAGGTTACAGAGATAGGGAGGGGGTGTAGGGGCTGGAGGAGGTTACAGAGATAGGGAGGGGGGTGTAGGGGCTGGAGGAGGTTACGGAGATAGGGAGGGGGGTGTAGGGGGCTGGAGGAGGTTACAGAGATAGGGAGGGGGTGTAGGGGGCTGGAGGAGGTTACAGAGATAGGGAGGGGGTGCAGGGGCTGGAGGAGGTTACAGAGATCGGGAGGGGGTGTAGGGAGCTGGAGGGGGTTACAGAGATAGGGAGGGGGGTGTAGGGGCTGGAGGAGGTTACAGAGATAGGGAGGGGGTGTAGGAGCTGGAGGAGGTTACAGAGATAGGGAGGGGGTGTAGGGGGCTGGAGGAGGTTACAGAGATAGGGAGGGGGTGTAGGGGGCTGGAGGAGGTTACAGAGATAGGGAGGGGGTGTAGGGGCTGGAGGAGGTTACAGAGATAGGGAGGGGGGTGTAGGGGCTGGAGGAGGTTACAGAGATCGGGAGGGGGGTGTAGGGGCTGGAGGAGGTTACAGAGATAGGGAGGGGGTGTAGGGGCTGGAGGAGGTTACAGAGATAGGAGGGGGGTGTGGGCTGGAGGAGGTTACAGAGATAGGGAGGGGGTGTGGGGGCTGGAGGAGGTTACAGAGATAGGGAGGGGGTGTAGGGGCTGGAGGTGGTTACAGAGATAGGGAGGGGGTGTAGGGGCTGGAGGAGGTTACAGAGATAGGGAGGGGGGTGTAGGGGCTGGAGGAGGTTAGAGAGATAGGGAACGGGACCAATCTGAAGGAGGGTAAACATCTCCATTCTTCGACATTCAGTCCCTCTCGTTGGGAGGACCCCCTTTCCACCCTGGACCTCCCAAACGGGGCAATGTTGTATTGGAGGAGTGTGGTGGGCCGGCGATCACATGACCCCAAAAGCAATATGGCCGCCACAGGAAAGAGGCTGAAATATCGGCTGAGGGACGTTCGATTGCGATTACCTCAGAATCGTCTTCAGGGACCATATTCGCCTTTGGATCTGGGAAGAAAAATAACTGCGATTAATCGGAATGTTACATATCCTCTCAGACCAATCCCTATCGCTTCTCTGTCTCGCGCACACTTCCAGAAGGTTCTCTCAAACAACTGTGACCATCTTCCAGTCCCTTCCCCCGCTTCCAATTCTCCTCTTCCTGCTTCTCTCATTCTTTCTCTCTTCCTCTTTTCTCTCTCCCTCCCTCTCTCTGCAAGTCATCCATTTGCCTCTTCCTCTCCCTCCCCACCTTCTCTCTCTCTCTCTCCCTCTCTCTTCCCAAGTCCCTTTGTGCTTCTGCTTTCCGAAGTATTTCCCCATTTAGAAAATAGTCTGTGCCTAAATTCCTCCTTCCGAAGTGAGTAACCTCACACTTTTCCACATTGTATTTCATTTGCTGCTTCATTGCCTGCTCTCCTAGCTTGTCCAAGTCCTTCTGCAGCCCCCTGGCTTCCTCAATACTACCTGTCCCTCTACAGATCTTTGCATCATCTGCAAACTTAGCAACAGTGCCTTCAGTTCCTTCTTCCAGATCATTAATGTATATTGTGAAAAGTTGTGTTACCAGCACAGACCCCTGAGGCACACCACTAGTCACTGGCTGCCATCCTGAAAAAGGCCCCTTTATCCCCACTCTCTGCCTTCTGCCAGTCAGCCAATCCTCTATCCATGCCAGGATCTTACCCTGAACACCATGGGCTCTTAACTTATTTAACAGTCTGCTATGCGGCACCTTGTCAAAGGCCTTCTGGAAATCTAAATACATCACATCCACTGGTTCTCCTTTGTCTAACTTCCTTGTTACCCCCTCAAAGAACATGAACAGATTTGTCAGACATGACCTCCCTTTGACAAGGGAATCGCGCCAGTCGGCGGGCCCCTGGCATAGTCTTCACCAACCGTGAATCAGAGGCTTCGACCAACCAGCGGGTGGGGGGGGGGGAATGTCCGCGGCAACTTGATCTTCTCCAGGCCGAGAAAGCTCGCCTTGTCGGTTAACCAGGCCTCTGACTTCGGAGGCCTAGACTCCCTCCAAGCCAGTATCCATCTCCGGGCTACCAAGGAGGAGAAGGCCAGAACATCTGCCTCTCCCTCCTCCTGAACACCCGGGTTTTCCAACAGCCCAAAGATCGCCACCCCTGGACTCATTTCCACCCTTGTCTTCAATACCCTGGACATGACATCCGCGAATCCCTGCCAATATCCCCTAAGTTTTGGGCATGCCCAGAACATGTGGACATGGTTCACTGATCCTCCCATCTAGCCTGTCCTGATTACTTTTTTTTTACCCCTTTCCACCCCCTCTGTGTTTCTCTGTCCTGTCTGTGTGTGGGGAAAGGGTGGGGCAGACAAAGGGGGAATTGCTATATTTCATCTTTATTTCTGTTTTTAATGAACAGTCGTTGTGTTTCAACTTACAAACCTAGTCATCGCGATTCTCCGCTCCCCACGCCGGGTGTGAGAATCGCAGCGGGGCCGGGCGAATCACAACACGCCGCCCTGGTACGCTCCGCGATTCTCCCCCCCCCCCCCGCAAAATGGCGTGTCGTGTTTTGCGTGACGCCGCTCGGAGAATCGCCACTCGCCGTTTCTCACGGCGACCGGCGATTCTCCGGCCCGGATGGGCCGAGCGGCCTGACGACCCCGACCGGTTCACGCCGGCGCCAACCACACCTGGTCGCTGCCGGCGTGAACATCGTGCGACCAGTAAGTGTGGGGCCTGTGGGGGGGGGGCGGAGGGAGGATCGAGCACCACGGGCGTGCTCAGGAGATATCTGGCCCGCGATCGGTGCCCACCGATCGTCGGGCCGGCGTCTCTAAGAGACGCACTCTTTTCCCTCCGCTGCCCCGCAAGATCAAGCCGCCATGTCTTGCGGGGGCAGCGGAGGGGAAAACGGCAACCGCGCATGCGCGGCTGATGTCACTTCGGCGCTGCCAGCCGCGTCATTCTCGTCGCGTTGCTTTGAAGCAGGCATCAAGGCCCAGCGGCCGAGATTCGCGCACCGCCACTCCTAGCCCCCAGGGGCAGGGGGGAGAATGGGGGCGAGGAGCGGCCTCCGACGCCGGAGTGAAACACTCTGGGTTTCACTCCGGTGTCGGCTGTTTCTCTCCGTTTCCCTGACTATAATTATTGGACAGCCAACGGCCAAAAGCTTTTTCTAAGGATTTTTGGGTTAATTGACTGGTGTTGGGGCCCCGGGGCCAGTGGGGCTGGGATTGACCGCTCGCCTTGCCCAGGGTGTCGCAACAGAAGGAGATGAAATGAAATGAAAATCGCTTATTGTCACGAGTAGGCTTCAATGAAGTTA
>NC_052175.1:12962265-13015273 GCF_902713615.1 Scyliorhinus canicula | reverse complement strand
CGCCCCCCCCCCCCTCTCTGGGTGGGTGGTATGCATTTTGTTGGACGTTGGGAGAAAGAGGGGACAGTACGGAGGGGGGGGGGGGGGGGGGAGGAACAGCTGGTGTGGTTTTTGAACCCGATCCACACCAGCCCGTCCGCTTCTGTCTAAAAGCTGCTGTCTCGCTCGTTCGCTCCATCACTCCTGTGTCTCTGAACCCTGTGTTTATTGTGATATTTAGGGAATTGTGCAATCGTTTAAATATTTCAACATTCGTACTTGTGTGTTGTGGGGGTAGATTTAATTGTTCGGGCCGGGGTGGGGGGTGCGAAGTTGTTGATGAAGGTGCCAATCTCCATCACTGCTTCCTCCTCGTACAGGCTGTGATTCCTGCCCCCCGCCCCCCCCCCCCCAAGCCGCTCACGAGCGCGGGGCCTGCTGTGTTATGCTTCCTACCCCAGTCGAGCAGCACGCCGACGCGCTACCTGCGCGGACGGGGGGGCCCGAGGCGAGGAGAGAAGAGCGGGCAAGCGGGGTGACTGTCGGTCAGTTCCGCACCTTCGTCGATAGCACTTACTACGCACTTTCCAACGCTCCAGGCGACCTTCCCGTGCATGGCCCAGCCTGCCCCACCTCCCTCACATCGAGAGGCTGCTGTGAGGAGATTTGACAGTCGGGAGACCGGTGCGTCTGTGCAGGAACCGGCGCTTCCTCCATAGTTCGGATGCAGCACAGCACAGCGATGTCAGTATGCAACACCCCCGACGTCTTAAGAGGCAGTGTAGACACTTGCTGAGTGTCACACAATTCCTCAGTCACTGACCTCTTCATCGATACCGATTGGGGCACTTTCGGGGTGCAATAGGAAAATTAAAAACTGTCGAACAGACATTTTGTACTCCAATAAAGTTTATTTCCTGTGATGCATGCGGCCTGTCTGTGTCTCATTCCCGGTCTTCAGCACCCACGCTCTTCAGTGTCGACATCTCCCAGGACAGGTACAGCACGGGGTTAGATACAGAGTAAAGCTCCCTCTACACTGTCCCCATCAAACACTCCCAGGACAGGTACAGCACGGGGTTAGATACAGAGTAAAGCTCCCTCTACACTGTCCCCATCAAACACTCCCAGGACAGGTACAGCACGGGGTTAGATACAGAGTAAAGCTCCCTCTACACTGTCCCCATCAAACACTCCCAGGCCAGGTACAGCACGGGGTTAGATACAGAGTAAAGCTCCCTCTACACCATCCCCATCAAACACTCCCAGGACAGGTACAGCACGGGGTGAGATACAGAGTAAAGCTCCCTCTACACTGTCCCATCAAACACTCCCAGGACAGGTACAGCACGGGGTTAGATACAGAGTAAAGCTCCCTCTACACTGTCCCCATCAAACACTCCCAGGGCAGGTACAGCACGGGGTTAGATACAGAGTAAAGCTCCCTCTACACTGTCACCATCAAACACTCCCAGGACAGCTAAAGCACGGGGTTAGATACAGAGTAAAGCTCCCTCTACACTGTCCCCATCAAACACTCCCAGGACAGGTACAGCACAGGGTTAGATACAGAGTAAAGCTCCCTCTACACTGTCCCCATCAAACACTCCCAGGACAGGGACAGCACGGGGTTAGATACAGAGTAAAGCTCCCACTACACTGTCCCCATCAAACACTCCCAGGACAGGTACAGCTCGGGGTTAGATACAGAGTAAAGCTCCCTCTACACTGTCCCCATCAAACACTCCCAGGACAGGTACAGCACGGGGTTAGATACAGAGTAAAGCTCCCTCTACACAGTCCCCATCAAACACTCCCAGGACAGGTACAGCACGGGGTTAGATACAGAGTAAAGCTCCCTCTACACAGTCCCCATCAAACACTCCCAGGACAGGTACAGCACGGGGTTAGATACAGAGTAAAGCTCCCTCTACACTGTCCCCATCAAACACTCCCAGGACAGGTACAGCATGGGGTTAGATACAGAGGAAAGCTCCCTCTACACTGTCCCCATCAAACACTCCCAGGACAGGTACAGCAAGGGGTTAGATACAGAGGTAAAGCTCCCTCTACACTGTCCCCATCAAACACTCCCAGGACAGGTACAGCACGGGGTTAGATACAGAGTAAAGCTCCCTCTACACTGTCCCCATCAAACACTCCCAGGACAGGTACAGCACGGGGTTAGATACAGAGGTAAAGCTCCCTCAACACTGTCCCCATCAAACACTCCCAGGACAGGTACAGCACGGGGTTAGATACAGAGTAAAGCTCCCTCTACACTGTCCCCATCAAACACTCCCAGGACAGTTACAGCACGGGGTTAGATACAGAGTAAAGCTCCCTCTACACTGTCCCCATCAAACACTCCCAGGACAGGTACAGCACGGGGTTAGATACAGAGTAAAGCTCCCTCTACACTGTCCCCATCAAACACTCCCAGGACAGGTACAGCACGGGGTTAGATACAGAGTAAAGCTCCCTCTGTCCCCATCAAACACTCCCAGGACAGGTACAGCACGGGGTTAGATACAGAGTAAAGCACCCTCTACAAGGGGGCAGGATTATCAGAGCTGGAGCCTGGCTGATTGAGCCCATTCACTCCACCCCCTCTTTGCAGAGAAGGTGGTGCAGTGGGCTGGTCATCCTGTCACGGAAGCTTCTGGAATTGCTGTCAATTGAAAAATCGCCAATTGAAAATGAGCCTCAGTGCTGGTGATTGTCGTCTACAACAACCCCATCGGGGACCCCTTCAGAAAGGGAAATCTGTTATCCTTGTCCTGGTTTGCCCAACATGTCACACATTCTCCCCCACACCCTTTGGGAGCGAGTCCCACATTCACCCCCACTCCCCGTGGGAGTGAGTCCCACATTCTCCCCCACTCCCTGTGGGAGCGAGTCCCACATTCTCCCCCACTCTCTGTGGGAGCGAGTCCCACATTCTCCCCCCATTCCCCGTGGGAGCGAGTCCCACATTCTCCCCCCATTCCCCGTGGGAGCGAGTCCCACATTCTCCCCCACTCCCTGTGGGAACGAGTCCCACATTCTCCCCCACTCCCCGTGGGAGCGAGTCCCACATTCTCCCCCACTCCCTGTGGGAGCCAGTCCCACATTCTCCCCCACTCCCCCTGGGAGCGAGTCCCACATCCTTCCCCACTCCCCGTGGCAACGAGACCCACATTCTCCCCCAAAGCGAGTCCCACATTCTCCCCCACTCCCCGTGGGAGCGAGTCCCACTTTCTCCCCCCACTCCCCGTGGGAGCGAGTCCCACTTTCTCCCCACCCTGTGGGAGCGAGTCCCACATTCTCCCCCACTCCCTGTGGGAGCGAGCCCCACTTTCACCCCCTCCCTGTGGAAGCGAACCCCACATTCCCCCCACCCCCTTTCCCCACCTCCTCCACGTTCTCTTGGGAAACGAGGGCCTCAGTCTCGGCGTTTTGAGCGTTGGGTGAGGATAACGCCGCTGGTGACAGAAACATCAGAACAAACAGATACTACGTGTCCTTGATGTGTATGTCCCTGTCAGGCAGGGAAGAGATGGTCAAGTGAGGGAACCATGGTTGACAAGAGAGGTTGAATGTCTTGTTAAGAGGAAGAAGGAGACTTATGTAAGGCTGAGGAAACAAGGTTCAGACAGGGCGCTGGAGGGATACAAGATAGCCAGGTGGGAACTGAAGAAAGGGATTAGGAGAGCTAAGAGAGGGCATGAAAAATCTGGCGGGTAGGATCAAGGAAAACCCCAAGGCCTTTTACACATATGTGAGAAATATGAGAATGACTAGAGCGAGGGTAGGTCTGATCAAGGACAGTAGCGGGTGATTGTGTATTGAGTCTGAAGAGATAGGAGAGGTCTTGAACGAGTACTTTTCTTCAGTATTTACATACGAGAGGGGCCGTATTGTTGGAGAGAACAGTGTGAAACAGACTGATAAGCTCGAGGAGATACTTGTCAGGAAGGAAGATGTGTTGGGCATTTTGAAAAACTTGAGGATAGACAAGTCCCCCGGGCCTGACGGGATATATCAAAGGATTCTATGGGAAGGAAGAGATGAAATTGCAGAGCCGTTGGCAATGATCTTTTCGTCCTCACTGTCAACAGGGGTCGTACCAAGGGATTGGAGAGTGGCAAATGTCGTGCCCCTGTTCAAAAAAGGAAATAGGGATAACCCTGGGAATTACAGGCCAGTTAGTCTTACTTCGGTGGTAAGCAAAGTAATGGAAAGGGTACTGAGGGATAGGATTTCTGAGCATCTGGAAAGACATTGCTTGATTAGGGATAGTCAGCATGGATTTGTGAGGGGTAGGTCTTGCCTTACAAATCTTATTGAATTTTTTGAGGAGGTGACCAAGCATGTGGATGAAGGTAAAGCAGTGGATGTAGTGTACGTGGATTTTAGTAAGGCATTTGATAAGGTTCCCCATGGTAGGCTTTTGCAGAAAGTAAGGAGGCTTGGGATAGTGGGAAATTTGGCCAGTTGGATAACGAACTGGCTAACCAATAGAAGTCAGAGAGTGGTGGTGGATGGCAAATATTCAGCCTGGAGCCCAGTTATCAGTGGTGGACCGCAGGGATCAGTTCTGGGTCCTCTGCTGTTTGTGATTTTCATTAATGACTTGGATGAGGGAGTTGAAGGGTGGGTCAGTACATTTGCAGACGATACGAAGATTGGTGGAGTTGTGGATAGTGAGGAGGGCTGTTGTCGGCTGCAAAGAGACATAGATAGGATGCAGAGCTGGGCTGAGAAGTGGCAGATGGAGTTTAACCCTGAAAAGTGTGAGGTTGTCCATTTTGAAAGGACAAATATGAATGCGGAATACAGGGTTAACGGTAGGGTTCTTGGCAATGTGGAGGAGCAGAGAGATCTTGGGGTCTATGTTCATAGATCTTTGAAAGTTGCCACTCAAGTGGATAGAGCTGTGAAGAAGGCATATGGTGTGCTAGTGTTCATTAGCAGAGGGATTGAATTTAAGAGCCGTGAGGTGATGATGCAGCTGCACAAAACCTTGGTCAGGCCACATTTGGAGTACTGTGTGCAGTTCTGGTCGCCACATTTTAGGAAGGATGTGGAAGCTTTGGAAAAGGTGCAAAGGAGATTTACCAGGATGTTGCCTGGAATGGAGAGTAGGTCTTACGAGGAAAGGTTGAGGGTGCTAGGCCTTTTCTCATTAGAACGGAGAAGGATGAGGGGGCGACTCGATAGAGGTTTATAAGATGATCCGGGGAATAGATAGAGTAGACAGTCAGAGACTTTTTCCCTGGGTGGAAGAAACCATTACAAGGGGACATAAATTTAAGGTAAATGGTGGAAGATATAGGGGGGATGTCAGAGGTAGGTTCTTTACCCAGAGAGTAGTGGGGGCATGGAATGCACTGCCTGTGGAAGTAGTTGAGTCGGAAACATTAGGGACCTTCAAGCAGCTATTGGATAGGCATATGGATTAAGGTAGAATAATGGAGTGTAGATTAATTTGTTCTTAAGGGCAGCACGGTAGCATTGTGGTTAGCACAATTGCTTCACAGCTCCAGGGACCCAGGTTCGATTCCGGCTCGGGTCACTGTCTGTGCGGAGTCTGCACATCCTCCCCCTGTGCGCGTGGGTTTCCTCCGGGTGCTCCGGTTTTCCTCCCAGAGTCCAAAGATGTGCAGGTTAGGTGGATTGGCCACGATAAATTGCCCTTAGTGTCCAAAATTGCCCTTAGTGTTGGGTGGGGTTACTGGGTTATGGGGATGGGGTGGAGGTGTTGACCTTGGGTAGGGTGCTCTTTCCAAAAGCCGGTGCAGACTCGATGGGCCAAATGGCCTCCTGCACTGTAAATTCAATGATAATCTCATTGGGTGCAGGAATTGATTCGCGTCGAGATACAGGAGAGCAGCAATATTGGCGAACGTCTAGGAACGGAAGATGGCGGAATAGCAGGAATGGGAATAAATGGAGAACCGAGGCCTTGGTACCTCCTGACCCGTGTTCTTTGGAGATCTCTCCACGTCTTGGGGATGGGGTGGCTTGTACATAGCGGGCTGCGCTCTGCGGAATAACACCAGGCGCGGGTGTGTGTGTGTTTTTTTTTATTCCAGTGGTACCTCGCCCATCGGTTTCCCGTTTCCGTACAGAGGTTAAAGGTTATCCCTCCCGTGTTCGTCCTCCCACCGCGACGCCAACAGTTCTGGCATGTCCATTTATTGTCCTCAGTGCCTTCAGGCCTGGTGTCGTGCAGTACCGAACCCCCCCTCCCCCGCCCGCCCGCCGCTCCCCCCCCCTTCCCCCTCCCACCACCCCGGCCGTTGGTCAGAGCGGCCCTATAGCGTCCCCTCTTCGATCAGTTTGTTGAGCCCCGCGCAGATCTTCTGCAGGTGGGCCGGGTAAGCCCCGTCCGGGGCGTAGAGCTTCGTCAGGAGGTCGACGTTGGCGAAGTGGTCGAAGACGTGGCTGATGCGGCCGTGGGACTTGGGGGTGAGGTGCCCCTCCACCAGCCTGAGCAGGAGGTCCCGGCTCTCGCCCAGCAGCTCCGTCATCACGCTCTGCTCGAAGGTGAACGCCACCTCGTGGAAGCTGACGGCCGTCATGGCGCCCTGGTGCAGCTTCCTCTTGAATTCCTCGGCCAGGGCCAGCTCCTGCTTGCTGAACCTCTGGTGGCGGTACAGCACGCCGATCTTCACCGCCACCTTCACCAGGTTCTTCAGCACCTTCTGCGACTCCGCCCTGTTGCCCGTGAACTCCTTGGAGACGCGGTAGAGCTCGTCGAGGATCTCGGCGCTGGTGTCGTCGATGAAGAACTGCGCCATGGTCTTGGAGGCCATCCGACTCAGAATCTTCTTCTGGGCCTTCATGGCCAGATCCTTGGAGCTGAAGGACTCCATTCCTGCCACACAGAGAGAGAGAGAGAAAGCGAGAGTAATGGAGAATAGGACAGCACCAGGCTAATTACGTGGCCCAACTCTCCGATAGGCCATCCTTATTTATAAACAGTCATGTCCCCAGTCCTGTGGAAGCCTCCCTCGATCTCTAACGCTAGTGCTCGGGAAAGGATGTTCACCCACCCTCCGCTCACCCAAGGGACCAAGATTCAAACGTGTACCAGTGGATGTCTTTCCACCAGACAGGTCAACCACCTCTCGTTCCTCTCCCTCACCGAGAGCTGGGACTGGACTTCCAACACATGGAACTGACAGCAAGACCTTTCATCTCACGTTTCATCCCCAAGCCCGAAGAGAAGACCATCCCTCTAATCCCCCAACTCTCCCTCGAAGACCATCCCTCTAATCCCCCAACTGTCCCATCGAAGACCATCCCCTTAATCCCCTAACTCTCCCATTGAAGACCATCCGATCATGGGAATGTCCCTTGGAGAAAGTTTTTTGTCTTGTCACATGGCTTCAGTGATGTCATTGTGGGGGTGGGCTGTGGCTCTGGGTTTTACTGGGCTGTGGCTCTGGGTTTTACTGGGCTGCGGATCTGGGGTTTACTGGGCTGTGGCTCTGGGTTTTACTGGGCTGTGGCTCTGGGTTTTACTGGGCAGTGGCTCCGGGTTTTACTTCCCCTTTGCGCTTGGACTGGTTTGAACTGCCCAGATCGAAAGACGTGTCTCTCTCTATCATCATTTTAAAAAGCTGTTTCCAGTCTGCTTGATAACGGAAACAAGATAATTGCTTTCTGGAAGGGATTCAAACCCGCTGTTTGAAAAGAGGGACAGAGTATCAATAACAAGTCTTATACCGGTGAGAGTGCCGTGGGATGGCCGCATCTTTGAAAAGGGGTTTCGGGTTTTACTTTAATTTTGTTATTGAATTGGAACAGTTAAGGGGGAATTCATTAAGGGTTATACATAGATTACTGTAGCTGGGTGGGGTCTTTATGTTTGTAGTTGATAAAAAATCATACTGTGTCTGTTTAAATGTTAACTAAATTTATATAATAAAGCTTATTTTTTAATTAAAAGCGCCTAACAACTGAAAGGCAGGCTCTTGTGCTCATCGTAGCCAAAATCGATCAAAGGTTGTACATCAGGTGAACTCCATGATATACTTTGGGGAACCCTGGCCCATAACACAATTGGGGGCTCGTCCGGGATAAAAGTCTAACTTTCGTGATTGGGTTGGCTGAGTGACCTTAAAGACAGTGTTGTATTCAAGTTTAAATAGGGAGTGTGTGTGGACAATGACTCCTTCAGAAGAGGTTTTTGGGGGTGGAGAAGGTCACACGCAGTACCTTACAGAGACTAATAAAAAGGCTTTTAGATTTGGCAAAAACATTGCAGTTAACATTGCCTGACAATGTACCAAAATAAGAGGTAATTGTGGCGGTAGATGAGCATTTAAATTCGCCGAAGACACAGTCAGAATCATTGGAAATGGCAAGAATCAATTATAGATCATAAGACATAGGAACAGAATTAGGCCACTCGGCCCATTGAGTCTGCTCCGCCATTCAATCATGGCTGATATTTTTCTCATCCCCATTCTCCTGCCTTCTCCCCATAACCCATGATCCCCCTTATTAATCAAGATCCTACCTATCTCTGTCTTAAAGACACTCAGTGATTTGGCCTCCACAGCCTTCTGCGGCAAAGAGTTCCACAGATTCACCACCCTCTGGCTGAAGAAATTCCTCCTCATCTCTGTTTCAAAGGATCGTCCCTTTAGTCTGAGATGGTGCCCTCTGGTTCTAGTTTTTCCTACAAGTGGAAACATCCTCTCCACTTCCACTCTATCCAGGCCTCGCAGAATATTGTATGGTTGAATAAGATCCCTCACCTTCTAAACTCCGAGTCCAGACCCAGAGTCCTCAAACATTCCTCATACGACAAGCTCTTCATTCCGGGGATCATTCTTGTGAATCTCCTCTGGACCCTTTCCAAGTCCCAGCACATCCTTCCTTAGATACAGCGCCCAAAACTGCTCACAATACTCCAAATGGGGTCTGACCAGAGCCTTATACAGCCTCAGGAGTACATCCCTGGTCTTGTATTCTAGCCCTCTTGACATGAATGCTAACATTGCATTTGCCTTCCTAACTGCCGACTGAACCTGCACATTAACCTGAAGAGAATCGTGAACAAGGACTCCCAAGTCCCTTTGTGCTTCTGCTTTCCGAAGCATTTTCCCCGTTTAGAAAATAGTCTATGCCTCCATTTCTCCTTCCAAAGTGCATAGCCTCACACTTTTCCACATTGTATCCCATCTGCCACTTCATTGCCTGCTCTCCTAGCTTGTCCAAGTCCTTCTGCAGCCCCCTTGCTTCCTCAATACTACCTGTCCCATCTACAGATCTTTGTATCATCTGCAAACTTAGCAACAGTGCCTTCAGTTCCTTCTTCCAGATCATTAATGTATATTGTGAAAAGTTGTGGTCCCAGCACAGACCCCAGAGGTACACCAGCTTTGGGCAGCACGGTAGCATTGTGGATAGCACAATCGCTTCACAGCTCCAGGATCCCAGGTTCGATTCCCGGCTTGGGTCACTGTCTGTGTGGAGTCTGCACATCCTCCCTGTGTGTGCGTGGGTTTCCTCCGGGTGCTCCGGTTTCCTCCCACAGTCCAAAGATGTGCAGGTTAGGTGAATTGGCCACGCTAAATTGCCCTTAGTGTCCAAAATTGCCCTTAGTGTTGGGTGGGGTTACTGGGTTATGGGTGGAGGTGTTAACCTTGGGTAGGGTGCTCTTTCCAGGAGCCGGTGCAGACTCGATGGGCCGAATGGCCTCCTTCTGCACTGTAAATTCTATGATCTATGATTCTATGGTCTATGACTAGTCACCGGCTGCCATCCTGAAAAAGACCCCTTTATCCCCCCTCTCTGCCTTCTGCCAGTCAGCCAATCCTCTCTCCATGCCAGGATCTTACCCTGAACACCATGGGCTCTTAACTTATTTAACAGTCTGCTAGTGCGACACCCTTTCAAAGGCCTTCTGGAAATCTAAATAAATCACATCCACTGGTTCTCCTTTGTCTAACTTGCTTGAACTTGAAAAAGAATTAAAGCAGCTTGAATACAAAACGAGGGAAAAAGAATGAGAAAGGGAGGTACAGATCAGGGAAAAAGAAAAGGAGAGAGAAGAAAGGGAAAAAGAAAGAATAACCCGAGCAGAACAAAAAGCGAGAGGAAGGGAGGCACAGATAAGGGAAAAAGAAAACGAGAGAGACTTTGAACTTCAGAAACTGCCCATGAAACGTGACAGTCAGTTAGAATTGGCATTTGTAAAGAGAAATGTACAGTCAGAGGATAGTGATGAGGGTAGTGAGCAAGAACGTCATAGTCAAAGGCTTGGTGGGCATCTATTTAAATATGTCCAAGCATTGCCAAGGTTTGATGAGAAGGATGTAGAAGCCTGTTTCATTTCATTTGAGAAGGTAGCTAAACAAGGGAAATGGCCACAGGACATGTGGGTATTACTGATTCAAACAAAGCTGGTAGGTAGAGCTAGTGAAGTGTTTGCATCACTACTGGAGTAGGTATCTGGGACGCACGAGGAAGTGAAAAAATCCATCTTAGGTGCATATGAGCTAGTGCCTGAAGCTTACAGACAAAGGTTTAGAAATTTAAGGAAAGAACCTGGTCGAACTTACATGGTGTTTGAAAGGATCAAACAGAGTAATTTTGATCGGTGGATAAGGGCTTTGAATAAACGTATGAAGCTCTCAGAGAAATTATAATTTTGGAGGAGTTTAAAAATTCAATTCCTGATGTAGTGAGAACTCATGTGGAAGAGCAGAGGGTTAAAACTGCGAGGTTAGCAGCAGAAATGGCAGATGATTATGAATTAGTTCATAAATCAAAGCTTGGTTTCCGACATCAAATTCACCCTGTGAGGGATAGAAACTGGGGACATGAGAAATACTCAAGTGGTAAAGGTAAAGGTGATCTGATGGGCGATAATAAGGAGAGTGTACCTCAGATTAAAAAAGAAATCCAGGAGGGTGGAAGCGAAATGGAAAGTTTCAGATGTTTTCACTGTAATAAACTAGGCCGTGTAAAGTCACAGTGTTGATGGTTGAAGAAAAGCACTGGGAAGGCTGATGTGGTAAAACAGGATAAGACAGTGGGGTTTGTTAAAGTGGTAAAGGAAAGCCCAAGGGACGCGAAGGAGGTGCAAAAGATTGTACAGCCTGATCAAGAGGTGATTGATAAGAATGTGCCAGATCTCTTTAGAGAATTTACTTGTGTGGGTAAAGTTTATTCATGTGTATCAGGAGGAGTAGGCAAAGAAGTCACAATTTTAAGAGATACAGGAGCTAGTCAATCTTTGATTTTTAGTCAGACATGGAAAGAACATTTGAAGCATCTGATCTGCTTCAGGAGGCGGGTTTGATGATAAACCGAGCCAAAGTGAATTTGGAAAAGCCCAAGTCGCTTTTCTAGGACAAACAATCGGACAGGGTCGAACGGTCACACGGGATGTGAAGATTAATTGGGGAGTTTCCAATACTCTCGACGCAAAGGGAAATAATGCGATTTCGTGAGTGGTTTTTGCCGTACATTTGTGCCGAATTTTAGCAGCGTGGTCGCTCAACTGACGGACTTGCTGAAGAAGCGATGCAAATTTCAGCGGACAGCGGAGTCTCAACAGGCATTTGACGGCCTGAAGGCTGTGTTAACCACGGCTCCTGTGTGGGGGATTTACAAGGGGCGCTGTGATCGCATTGAACTAAAGCACCTGACTGCAAAGAATAATGCCGAGGTGTAGAGAAATGGATGGATCGTGCACATACCTCCTTGTCCAAAGAGACAGTCAATTGAGAGTGATACCAGCTGCAGGAATACAAAGAACTGAAATGGACTGACTAACTGAAAATGTTTTGCTTTTGTTTAAACAAATCTATGTTTAATGTCGATTGCTATTAGTGGGCAAGTAAAAAAAGGTGAAACCATCTTTGAAGTGAATGGTTTATTTTTTTTCTTGGGGGGAGGTGTCATTGGAGTGCGCCTTTAGGAAATGTTTTTGTCTTATCACGTGGCTTCAGTGATGTCATTGTGTGGGTGGAGCTGGGCTGTGGCACTGTGTTGAAAGACGTGTTTCTCTATCTTCATTTTAAAAACTGGTTCCAGACTGCGTGATAACCTAAAAGAGATAAATTGCTTTCTGGAAGTCAAACCTGCTGTTTGAAAAGAGGAACAGCGGTGGCACAGTGGTTAGCACTGCTGCCTCATGCCTGCCGAGGACCCGGGTTCGATCCCGGCCCCAGGTCACTGTCCATGTGGAGTTTGCACATTCTCCCCGTGTTTGCATGGGTCTCACCCCCACAACCCAAAGATGTGCAGGCTAGGTGGATTGGCCACGCTAAATTACCCCTTAACTGGAAAAAAATAATTGGCAACTCTAAATTTATTGAACAAAAGAAAAGGAGAACAGAGCATCAATAACCATCCTTATACCAGTGCGATGGCCGTGTGCTGGGCCGCACCTTTGAAAAGGGATTTCTGGTTTTACATGGATTTTGTTATTGAATTGGAACAGTTAAAGGGGATTTCATTAAGGTTATACATAGATTACTGTAGCGATGTGAAGTCTTAATGTTTTTAATTTTTAAAAAAATTCTTACTGTGTGTTTATACTAATGCCAACTAAATTCTGAGAAGAAAGCTTGTTTTTTGATTAAAAGCGCCGAAGAACTCTGTTGAGTAACACCTGTCCTCATCGTGGCCAAAATCAATAAACAGTTAGAGGTCAGGTGAACTCCATACTATAATTTGGAGCTTTCTAAACCCAGGCCCATAACAATCCCGCTAATCCCCCAACTCTCCCATCGAAGACCATCCCTCTAATCCCCTAACTCCCCCATCGAAGACGATCCCTCCAATCCCCTAACTCTCCCACCGAAGACCATCCCTCTAATCCTCTAACTCTCTCATCGAAGACCAGCCCTCTAATACCCTAACTCTCCCATCGAAGACCATCCCTCTAATCCTCTAATTCTCCCATCGAAGACCAACCCTCTAATCCCCTAACTCTCCCATCAAAGACCATCCCTATAATCCCGTAACTCTTCCATTGAAGACCATCCTTCTAATCCTCTAATTCTCCCATTGAATACCACCCCATTAATCCCCTAACTCTCCCATTGAAGACCATCCCTCTAATCCCCTAACTCTCCTATTGAAGACCATCCCTCTAATCCCCTAACTCTCCCATCAAAGACCATCCCTCTAATCCCCTAACTCTCCCATCGAAGACCATCCCTCTAATCCCCTAACTCTCCCATTGAAGACCATCCCTCTAATCCTCTAACTCTCCCATCAAAGACCATCCCTCTAATCCCCTAACTCTCCCATCGACCATCCCTATAATTCCCTAACTCTCCCATCGAAGACCATCCCTCTAATCCCCTAACTCTCCCATCAAAGACCATCCCTCTAATCCCCTAACTCTCCCATCGAAGACCAACCCTCTAATCCCCTAACTCTCCCATCGAAGACCAACCCTCTAATCCCCTAACTCTCCCATCAAAGACCATCCCTATAATCCCGTAACTCTTCCATTGAAGACCATCCTTCTAATCTTCTAATTCTCCCATTGAATACCACCCCATTAATCCCCTAACTCTCCCATTGAAGACCATCCCTCTAATCCCCTAACTCTCCCATCGAAGACCATCCCTCTAATCCCCTAACTCTCCCATCGAAGACCATCCCTCTAATCCCCTAACTCTCCCATCGAAGACCATCCCTCTAATCCCCTAACTCTCCCATCGAAGACCATCCCTCTAATCCCCTCTCACCCATCGAAGACCATCCCTCTAATCCCCTAACTCTCCCATCGAAGACCATCCCTCTAATCCCCTAACTCTCCCATCGAAGACCATCCCTCTAATCCCCTAACTCTCCCATCGAAGACCATCCCTCTAATCCCCTAACTCTCCCATCTAAGACCATCCCTCTAATCCCCTAACTCTCCCAATGGAAGACCATCCCTCTAATCCCCTAACTCTCCCATCGAAGACCATCCCTCTAATCTCCTAACTCTCCATCGAAGACCATCCTTCTAATCCCCTAACTCTCCTATCGAAGACCATCACTCTAATCCCCTAACCCTCCCATCGAAGACCATCCCTCTAATCCCCTAACTCTCCCATTGAAGACCATCCCTCTAATCCCCTAACTCTCCCATCGAAGACCATCTCTCTAATCCCCTAACCCTCCCATCGAAGACCATCCCTCTAATCCCCTAACCCTCCCATCGAAGACCATCCCTCTAATCCCCTAACTCTCCCATCGAAGACCATCCCTCTAATCCCCTAACTCTCCCATCGAAGACCATCCCTCTAATCCCCTAACTCTCCCGTCGAAGACCATCCCTCCAATCCCCTAACTCCCCCATCGAAGACCATCCCTCTAATCACCTCACTCTCCCATCGAAGACCATCCCTCTAATCCCCTAACTCTCCCATCGAAGACCATCCCTCTGATCCCCTAACTCTCCCATCGAAGACCATCCCTCTAATCCCCTAACTCTCCCATCGAAGACCATCCCTCTAATCCCCTAACTCTCCCATCGAAGACCATCCCTCTAATCCCCTAACTCTCCCGTCGAAGACCATCCCTCCAATCCCCTAACTCCCCCATCGAAGACCATCCCTCTAATCACCTCACTCTCCCATCGAAGACCATCCCTCTAATCCCCTAACTCTCCCATCGAAGACCATCCCTCTAATCCCCTAACTCTCCCATCGAAGACCATCCCTTTAATCCCCTAACTCTCCCATCAAAGACCATCCCTTTAATCCCCTAACTCTCCCATTGAAGACCATCCCTCTAATCTCCTAACTCTCCCATCGAAGACCATCCCTCTAACCTCCTAACTCTCCCATTGAAGACCATCCCTCTAATCTCCTAACTCTCCCATCGAAGACCATCCCTCTGATGCCCTAAATCTCCCATCGAAGACCATCTCTCTAATCCCCTAACCCTCCCATCGAAGACCATCCCTCTAATCCCCTAACCCTCCCATCCAAGACCATCCCTCTAATCCCCTAACTCTCCGGTCGAAGACCATCCCTCCAATCCCCTAACTCCCCCATCGAAGACCATCCCTCTAATCACCTAACTCACCCATCAAAGATGATCCCTCTAATCCCCTAACTCTCCCATTGAATACCATCCCTCTAATGCCCTAACTCTCCCATCGAAGACCAACACTCTGATCCCTCTAAACCCCTAACTCCTCTATCGAAGACCATTCCTCTAATCCCCAACTCTCCCATCGAAGACCATCCAACCCATCCCCTAACTCCCCCATCGAAGACCATCCCTCTTATCCCCAAACTCACCCATCGAAGACCATCCCTCTAATCCCCTAACCCTCCATCGAAGACCATCCCTCTAATCCCCTAACTCTCCCATCGAAGACCATCTCTCTGATCTCCTAACTTCCCGAATGACTTTAGGTTCCATCCAACGAATTAATTCAAGTGTCTGAGCCCCGCCTCACAGTTTATGTTCTGTGGCTGCTTTCTCTACTTGTAACGATAAAGTACAGCTTGGTTCGTCAGTCATCTGATGCTGATGAATGTGCAGGTTCACGGAGAGAGTATAGCACTGAGTGCATTGCTCATTTGGTGCAGGCGTGATGGGAAGAATGGCTTCTGGCGGCACTGTACCAATTCTGTGACCCTGTAAATATCACATCTGTTTATCGACCTGTTTAGTTATCTCTTTGTGGCTAACAGAACACTTTGCGTCTCTGCATTTTCTGCGCATCTCTTTCTCTACCCCTTTAAACTTCCACCCGATTTAATCGTACATTTCATTTTCATTTTGCTTCCATATTTATCACTGACCGTCCATCAACCCATCCCTCGAACCAGCATTCTGCACCATTCAAGAAGGAATGATTGAGCAATGCCACAGGGGGACCGCTCACACACACACACAGATCAAGCCAACCCCCCCCAGGCAGCTGAAGGCACGGCCGCCAATGGCGGAGCGATTGGAATCGAGGGGGATGCTCGAGGGGCCGGGATTGGAGGAGCGCAGAGATCTCGGAGGGTTGTAGGGAGCTGGAGGAGGTTACAGAGAAAGGGAGGGGGTGTAGGGGCTGGAGGGGGTTACAGAGATAGGGAGGGGGTGTAGGGAGCTGGAGGAGGTTACAGAGATAGGGAGGGGGTGTAGGGGCTGGAGGAGCTTACAGAGATAGGGAGGGGGTGTAGGGACTGGAGGAGGTTACAGAGATAGGGAGGGGGTGTAGGGGCTGGAGGAGGTTACAGAGATAGGGAGGGGGTGTAGGGGTTGGAGGAGGTTACAGAGATAGGGAGGGGGTGTAGAGGCTGGAGTTTGCCACTCAAGTGGATAGAGCTGTGAAGAAGGCCTATGGTGTGCTCGCGTTCATTAGCAGAGGGATTGAATTTAAGAGCCGTGAGGTGATGATGCAGCTGTACAAAACCTTGGTACGGCCACATTTGGAGGAAAGTGTACAGTTCTGGTCGCCACATTTTAGGAAGGATGTGGAAGCTTTGGAAAAGGTGCAAAGGAGATTTACCAGGACGTTGCCTGGAATGGAGAGTAGGTCTTACGAGGAAAGGTTGAGGGTGCTAGGCCTTTTCTCATTAGAACGGAGAAGGATGAGGGACGACTTGATAGAGGTTTATAAGATGATCCGGGGAATAGATAGAGTAGACAGTCAGAGACTTTTTCCCCGGGTGGAACAAACTATTACAAGGGGACATAAATTTAAGGTAAATGGTGGAAGATATAGGGGGGATGTCAGAGGTAGGTTCTTTACCCAGAGAGTAGTGGGGGCATGGAATGCACTGCCTGTGGAAGTAGTTGAGTCGGAAACGTTAGGGACCTTCAAGCGGATATTGGACAGGTACATGGATTAGGGTAGAATGATGGGGTGTAGGTTAACTTCTTAAGGGCAGCACGTTAGCATTGTGGATAGCACAATTGCTTCACAGCTCCAGGGTCCCAGGTTCGATTCCCGGCTTGGGTCACTGTCTGTGCGGAGTCTGCACGTTCTCCCCGTGTGTGCGTGGGTTTCCTCCGGGTGCTCCGGTTTCTTCCCACAGTCCAAAGATGTGCAGGTTGGGTGGATTGGCCGTGTTAAATTGCCCTTAGTGTCCAAAACTCTATGATAATCTATGATTAACCTAGGACAAAAGTTCGGCACAACATTGTGGGCCGAAGGGCCTGTTCTGTGCTGTATTTCTCTATGTTCTATGTTACAGAGATAGGGAGGGGGTGTAGGGGCTGGAGGAGGTTACAGAGATAGGGAGGGGGTGTCGGGGATGGAGGAGGTTACAGAGATAGGGAGGGGGTGTAGGGGCTGGAGGAGGTTACAGAGAGGGAGGGGGTGTCGGAGGTTACAGAGATAGGGAGGGGGTGTCTGAGGTTACAGAGATCGGGAGGGGGTGTAGGGGGTGGACGAGGTTACAGAGATAGGGAGGGGGTGTAGGGGCTGGAGGAGGTTACAGAGATAGGGAGGGAGTAGGGGCTGGAGGAGGTTACAGCGATAGGGAGGGGATGTAGAGGCTGGAGGAGGTTACAGAGATAGGGAGGGGGTGTAGGGGCTGGAGGAGGTTACAGAGGTAGGGAGGGGGTGTAGGGGCTGGAGGAGGTTACAGATAGGGAGGAAGGGTGTAGGGGCTGGAGGAGGTTACAGAGATAGGGAGGGGGTGTCGGAGGTAGGGAGCTCAGAGTGGCGGGAATAGTCGGATTTGGAGTCCAGGATGGTGAAACGCAGGCGCAGCCGTTGCTCAGTAAGCTGGAGCCCCGACAGCCAATGAGCGCATACTATTCGACTGTGGGTGCCATCGCAGCTGGGCAGGAAGACTGGGTTTCCCTCAGGTCCTGATGCCCGCTGCTCGTGCTGAGTTGGCAGGGGGCTCGGAGGGGGGGGGGGAGGAACAGAGAGAAAATTGAAAAAGCTTCCCTCGCTTCCCCACTCCGGATCGAGGGTATCAATGCCCCTTCCTCCCTCCCTCCAGCATGTTGCTAGCAGAGCAGCGAGCGCTGTAGAAGCCCGGGGGAAGAGAGGCCTGCGAGGGTCCTCAGCCTCACTCAAGGGTCGGACAGGTCCACAGGGCGAGGCTGGACCCAAAGCGACTGGGTACCTCGAGATGCGTTCAGCTGGCATTCCCTCCGGCGCCCGCTCACGTACCCTGGGGTGCCTCCTGCCTTCAGATTCGGGGTGTCACAGCCTCGGCAAGCACCGGCGGAAAGCTTCGGGTCTCTGGGAAGCAGCCCGCCAATCTCTCCTGGGAGGGAGTGGAACTGGACAGGGTCCAGAGGCCAGCTGTACAGCTCTGAGCATCGAACAACAAAGGCCAACAAGCTGCATTTCTCTAGTGCCTGTCACAACGTTCGTGCAGCCGGGAATGTTTTATTGTCTGTCATGTTGGTTGATGGACTCCCTCAGTACTGACCCTCCGACAGTGCGGTACTCCCTCAGTACTGACCCTCCCACGGTGCGGCACTCCCTCAGTACTGACCCTCCGACAGTGCGGCGCTCCCTCAGCACTGACCCTCTGACAGTGCAGCACTCCCTCAGTACTGACCCTCTGACAGTGCGGCACTCCCTCAGTACTGACCCTCCGACAGTGCAGCACTCCCTCAGTACTGACCCTCTGACAGTGCGGCGCTCCCTCAGTACTGACCCTCCCACGGTGCGGCGCTCCCTCAGTACTGACCCTCCCACAGTGCGGCACTCCCTCAGTACTGACCCTCTGACAGTGCGGCACTCCCTCAGTACTGACCCTCTGACAGTGCGGCACTCCCTCAGTACTGACTCTCTGACAGTGCGGCACTCCCTCAGTACTGACCCTCTGACAGTGCGGCACTCCCTCAGTACTGACCCTCTGACAGTGCGGCACTCCCTCAGTACTGACCCTCTGACAGTGCAGCGCTCCCTCAGTACTGACCCTCCCACAGTGCGGCACTCCCTCCGTACTGACCCTCCCACAGTGCGGCACTCCCTCCGTACTGACCCTCCCACAGTGCGGCACTCCCTCAGTACTGATCCTCTGACAGTACAGCACTCACTCAGCACTGACCCTCTGACAGTGCAGCACTCCCTCAGTACAGACCCTCTGACAGTGCGGTACTCCCTCAGTACTGACCCTCTGACAGTGCGGCGCTCCCTCAGTACAGACCCTCCCACAGTGCAGCACTCCCTCAGTACTGACCCTCTGACAGTGCGGCGCTCCCTCAGTACTGACCCTCTGACAGTTCGGCGCTCCCTCAGTACTGACCCTCCGACAGTGCGGCGTTCCCTCAGTACTGACCCTCCGACAGTGCGGAGCTCCCTCAGTATTGACCCTCCGACAGTGCAGCGCTCCCTCAGTACTGATCCTCCGACAGTGTGTGTGTGTGATTGCGAGTGTGTGTGTGAGAGTGCGTGTGTGTGAGTGTGTGAGTGAGAGAGACTGTGTGTGAGTGTCTGTGTGTGTGAGAGACTGTGTGTGAGAGAAATTGTGTGTGTGAGGGAGAGTGTGTGTGTGAGAGAGTGTGTGAGTGTGTGTGTGTGAGAGTGTGTGTGAGAGTGTGTGAGAGTGTGTGTGAGAGTGAGTGTGTGTGTGTGAGAGAGTGTGTGAGAGTGTGTGAGTGTGAGAGTGTGTGTGTGTGAGAGTGAGTGTGTGTGTGTGAGTGAGTGTGTGAGAGAGTGCGAGAGTGTGTGTGTGAGACTGAGTGTGTGAGAGAGAGTGTGTGTGTGTGAGAGAGTGAGAGAGAGAGAGTGTGTGTGAGAGAGTGTGTGGGAGAGAGAGAGTGTGTGTGTGTGTGTGAGAGTGTGAGAGACAGAGAGTGTGTGTGAGAGTGAGTGTGTGAGAGAGAGTGTGTGTGTGTGTGAGAGTGTGTGGGAGAGAGAGAGTGTGTGTGTGTGAGTGTGAGAGTGTGTGTGAGTGTGAGAGTGTGTGTGTGAGAGTGTGTGTGAGAGAGTGTGTGTGTGTGAGTGTGAGAGTGTGTGTGTGAGAGAGAGTGTGTGTGAGAGAGAGTGTGAGAGTGTGTGAGAGAGAGTGTGTGTGTGAGTGTGAGAGTGTGTGTGAGAGAGAGTGTGTGTGTGAGAGTGTGTGAGAGTGTGTGTGAGAGTGTGTGTGAGAGAGAGTGTGTGAGAGAGTGTGTGTGTGAGAGAGAGTGTGAGAGTGTGTGAGAGAGAGTGTGTGTGTGAGTGTGAGAGTGTGTGTGTGAGAGAGAGTGTGTGTGTGAGAGTGTGTGTGAGAGTGTGTGTGAGAGAGAGTGTGTGAGAGTGTGAGTGTGAGAGTGTGTGTGAGTGTGAGAGTGTGTGTGAGTGTGTGTGAGAGAGAGTGTGTGTGTGAGTGTGAGAGTGTGTGTGAGAGAGAGTGTGTGTGTGAGAGTGTGTGAGAGTGTGTGTGAGAGTGTGTGTGAGAGAGAGTGTGTGAGAGAGAGTGTGTGAGAGAGTGTGTGTGTGAGAGAGAGTGTGAGAGTGTGTGAGAGAGAGTGTGTGTGTGAGTGTGAGAGTGTGTGTGAGTGTGTGTGTGTGTGTGAGAGAGAGTGTGTGAGAGTGTGTGTGTGAGTGTGAGTGTGAGAGTGTGTGTGTGTGTGTGATCGGATGCAGCTGGACGCTCCGTGCTATTCCTGCTTGCTGGAATTGTTTAGCTGCTGTGTGAAACACAGCCTGGCCCCTGCCCTGGGACCCCGTGTGCAGCTGGCAATCTGGGCTTGCTGCCCTGGCTGGCAGGGTGTCGAGTCACAGTGAGACTCTCTCTGCCTTGCACCCTCCGAGATGGGCTGTCTGGAGCTCAAACCATTCCCCACTTCCCCAATCCTTCCACAAGGCTTTTAACCCCGCATGGTCCGTTTACAATGTCCTGGGAATGACACCGAACATCCTGGAGCTGTTACAATCCATTCGGGCCCTCATCCCACATGTCCCCCCTGCCCCTACCCCACTCTACCTCTCACTCCCATCGCCATAATCCTGCAAACCCTCTCCCCCTCAAGTATTTATCCAGCCTCCCTCTCCCACTTCAATGTATCTCCGCTATTCACCTGTGGGAGTGAGTCTCACATTCTCCCCCACTCCCCGTGGGAACGAGTCCCACATTCTCCCCCACTCCCCGTGGGAGCGAGTCCCACATTCTCCCCCACTCCCTGTGGGAGCGAGTCCCACATTCTCCCCCCACTCCCCGTGGGAGCAAGACCCACATTCTCCCCCACTCCCCGTGGGAATGAGTCCCACATTCTCCCCCACTCCCCGTGGGAGCGAGTCCCACATTCTCCCCCACTCCCCGTGGGAGCGAGCCCCACATTCTCCCCCACTCCCCGTGGGAGCGAGTCCCACATTCTCCCCCACTCCCCGTGGGAGCGAGTCCCACATTCTCCCCCACTCCCCGTGGGAGCGAGTCCCACATTCTCCCCCCCACTCCCCGTGGGAGCGAGTCCCACATTCTCCCCCACTCCCCGTGGGAGCGATTCCCACATTCTCCCCCACTCCCCCGTGGGAGCGAGTCCCACATTCTCCCCCACTCCCCGTGGGAGCGAGTCCCACATTCTCCCCCCACTCCCCATGAGAGTGAGTCCCACATTCTCCCCCACTCCCTGTGGGAGCGAGTCCCACATTCACCCCCACTGCCCGTGGGAGCGAGTCCCACATTCTCCCCCACTCCCCGTGGGAGCGAGTCCCACATTCTCCCCCACTCCCTGTGGGAGCGAGTCCCACATTCTCTCCTGCTCTACACTGTGGGAGGGTCAGTACTGAGGGAGCGCCGCACTGTCAGAGGGTCAGTACTGAGGGAGCACCGCACTGTCAGAGGGTCAGTACTGAGGGAGCGCCGCACTGTCAGAGGGTCAGTACTGAGGGAGCTCCGCACTGTCGGAGGGTCAGTACTGAGGGAGCTCCGCACTGTCGGAGTATCAGTACTGAGGGAGTGCCGCACTGTGGGAGGGTCAGTACTGAGGGAGTGCCGCACTGTCAGAGGGTCAGTACTGAGGGAGTGCCGCACTGTCAGAGGGTCAGTACTGAGGGAGCGCCACACTGTGGGAGGGTCAGTACTGAGGGAGTGCCGCACTGTGGGAGGGTCAGTACTGAGGGAGCGACACACTGTCAGAGGGTCAGTACTGAGGGAGTGCCGCACTGTGGGAGGGTCAGTACTGAGGGAGCGCCGCACTGTGGGAGGGTCAGTACTGAGGGAGTGCTGCACTGTCAGAGGGTCAGTACTGAGGGAGTGCCGCACTGTCAGAGGGTCAGTACTGAGGGAGTGCCGCACTGTCAGAGGGTCAGTACTGAGGGAGCGCCGCACTGTCGGAGAGTCAGTACTGAGGGAGCGCCGAACTGGGAGTGTTTAATGGGGACAGTGTAGAGGGAGCTTTACTCTGTATCTAACCCCGTGCTGTACCTGTCCTGGGAGTGTTTGATGGGGACAGTGTAGAGGGAGCTTTACTCTGTATCTAACCCCGTGCTGTACCTGCCCTGGGAGTGTTTGATGGGGACAGTGTAGCGGGAGCTTTACTCTGTATCTAACCCCGTGCTGTACCTGTCCTTGGAGTGTTTGATGGGGATGGTGTAGAGGGAGCTTTACTCTGTATCTAACCCCGTGCTGTACCTGTCCTGGGAGTGTTTGATGGGGACAGTGTAGAGGGAGCTTTACTCTGTATCTAACCCCGTGCTGTACCTGTCCTGGGAGTGTTTGATGGGGGACAGTGTAGAGTGAGCTTTACTCTGTATCTAACCCCGTGCTGTGGAAGTCCTTGCACACAGCGTGACACGTTCTGGCTCCTTTAGTTTATTTGGCTCCCCCGTCACGCGTGACTGGAATGTGAGACGGGAAACAGTCAAAGTCAAAGCAAAACTTGTTGCTGCTGAGTGGCAGCGAAGGTCAGGATGTGGTTGGGTGACCACATAGAAGTTGTGAGTCTGCCTCACAGCGAGAAACACTTCCACATTTTAAAAAAGTATTCTCTTACTTTTGGAACTCCTGAGAGAGCCCCAACAACTGAAGTCAAGGTAGTCCCTGCAGCCAACAATGGCGCCCTAGATTTAGGCTCAATCACCGCAACTAGGCCCGGGTTTCAATCCTGGGCGAACTGGGTGTAAATTGCTTGTGTGGCAGAAAGCAGGGAATCTTCCTTTGCTCCACGTTGCGCAATTCGAAATTAGTCTTCGCCGTTAAAAAGTGTGAAACCACGAAGCAGATAATAACCTCACGCCACTTTCTGTTCCTTCTGAGAGTGAGGAAGGCCGGTTGCTAGGGAGATAGGCCGGGGCCTGTCGAGTTGTCCGCCCTCACTGTTCGTTTGAGATAACAGCGGCAGACCGTCCGCAAGCTCGCTCTGGAACGTTCCGCCGGAATCTTACCTCGGGATCAGCGGGGGCCGTGCCGATGTGTCTCACGCCTGGCTGCCTCCTGGACTCGGGGCATTGACAGGAAGCGTCCCTTTGAGCAGCCTCTCGCTACCTCAGACCCCGTCAGCACTTTTCTCGCTGCAGCTGTTCCCAGGTGGCCTAGCGAGACTTGGCGGCCCGTCTGGCGCCTCCTCTTGCTGCCGCCTGGGCGTGGGGCCCCTTTAATTAAAGCTACAGGCGCGGAGGCATCGTCACTGCTGAATACCGCGCGGGATTAGCGCCTGCCCGCCTGCAGCTGTGCCTTGAGCCTTGCCCATTTGGTTTCCCATCTCTCTAACTGTCTGTATTGTCCAACATCGATTCACATTTCCCAGTTAATGCTTCTCTGCTCCAGTCTCACCGGACATCTCTGTCGCACGCACGGTCTACAACAACTGTGGGCATCGACCAGACTCGGGGCAACCTGCTGCTAGGCCCAATGCTCACCCCCAGCCCAGACTCTCGCTCACTCTCCACACATTCCCCACTACACCATCACAGAGAGAAACTCACTGCCTCTCACACTCACGCACACTCACTCACACGCACTGCCTCGCACACACACTCACATGCACACACACTAACACAAACACACACGCTCACTCACACAAACACACACTCACACACACTGACACACGCACACACACACTCACACGCACTGCCTCGCACACACACTCACATGCACACACACTAACACACACACTCACGCAAACACACACAGAAACACACACGCACACCACACACACTCACACACACACACCACACACACTCACTTACACACACACTCACATGCACACACACTCACTCACTCACACAGTCACATGCACTCCCTCGCACACACACTCACATGCACACACACTCACTCACTCACACACTCACATGCACTCCCTCGCACACACACTCACATGCACACACAGACACACACGCTCATGCAAACACACACACCCACACTCACACAAACACAAACACACACTGAAACACACACGCACACCACACACACTCACTTACACACACACACACCACACACTCTCACTTACACACACACACCACACACACTCACTTACACACACACTCACACTCACTCACACACTCACACACACTGACACACACACACACTGAAACACACACACACTCACACATGCACACACACACTGACACACACACTCACACACTGAAACACACACTCACTTACACACACTCCCACACACACTCACTCACAGTCACACACACTCACAGACACATACCCCACACACATTCATCTCTCATACACACACGCTCATAGAATCATAGAATTTACAGGGCAGAAGGAGGCCATTCGGCCCATCGAGTCTGCACCGGCTCTTGGAAAGAGCGCTCTACCCAAGCCCACACCTGCACCCTATCCCCATAACCCAGTAACCCCGCCCAACACTAAGGGCAATTTTGGACACTAAGGGTAATTTATCATGGCCAATCCACCCTAACCCGCACATCTTTGGACTGTGGGAGGAAACCGGAGCACCCGGAGGAAACCCACGCACACACGGGGAGGATGTGCAGACTCCACACTGACAGTGACCCAAGCCGGGAATCGAACCTGGGACCCTGGTGCTGTGAAGCCACAGTGCTAACCACTATGCGACCGTGCTGCACTCCCACACACACACTCTCTCACACACACTCTATTACACACATTCTGCCTCTCACACGTCTCTCTCACACACACTCTCATACGCACTCTCACACACACTCTCATACGCACTCTCACACACACTCTCACACGCACTCACATTCTCTCTCACACACACACACAGACTCTCTCACTCACACTCTCACTCACACTCTCTCACTCACACTCTCACTCACACTCTCTCTCACTCACACTCTCTCACACACACTCTCACACACACTCTCACACACACACTCACACTCTCTCATACACTCTCTCACACACTCTCTCACACTCACACGCTCTCTCTCACACTCACAATCTCTCTCACATTCTCACAATCTCTCACACTCTCACACACACTCTCACACTCTCTCTCACACACTCTCTCTCACACCCACACACTCTCTCTCACATTCACAATCTCTCACACTCTCACACTCTCACTCACACTCTCTCACACACTCTCTCTCACACTCTCTCTCACACACTCTCTCTCACACCCACACACTCTCTCTCACACTCACAATCTCTCTCACATTCTCACAATCTCTCTCACACTCTCACACACACTCTCACACTCTCTCTCACACACTCTCTCTCACACTCTCTCTCACACTCACAATCTCTCACACTCTCACTCACTCTCTCACACACTCTCTCTCACACTCTCACACAAACTCCCTCTGACACACTCTCTCTCTCACACTCTCTCACACACTCTCTCTTTCACACACACACTCACAGACACACTCTCTCTCACACACCCTCTCTCTCTCACACTTTCTCTCACACACACACACTCACTCTCTCTCTTTCACCGTTCCGCTCCCCCCGCTCACTATTTGACACTGAGAAGGACGATCTCCAGCGAGGAAGGGCCGACCGGGAGTCGGCGAAAGGGAGGGGGGGACGAACGGGGGGAACAAACCTCCTTCCTCCCCTCCTTCCCGCTGGGCCACAGTGTCCGCCATCCCATCCGGAGCCAGGAGCATCCATGCAAAATAAAACCCACTTACCCAATATCGACGGCCCCTTCCTCACTGGGAGGGCCAAAATATCCGGGGAGTTGAAATTGTTCCTAACTGAGAAAACTAAATGACTTCAGCCGCTCAGCCGTGGCGGGGAAGCGGAGAGGATATGGCTTCGTTTCCAAGGTTACGGCCTAGGCCTCACGAAGACGGCCTGGCAGATTTCTGCAACGCCCTTCCTTTCCTGATAAAATCGTTCACCAATTTCGCTAAATTTAGATAATTTGTTAGCACAACCGTCGACCCTTAACCCTTTAGTGGGCCTTCCCTAAATCGCCGACGGGAATGGCCGATCTGCCAGGAAATATCACGGTTGGGTCAGGGCCTTCTTGTCCTTTGGGTAGCAGAGAGAGGGGTCGGCCGCAAAATTAAATACCCCGTTCGCACGTCGCGCCGATCCCGTGTTCCGAGGAATTTCGATTAAAAAAGATCCCCAAAACAAGGCAATCAATCCTTGACCAATTCTGGATTACGGGACGCAGTGAGCGGCAAGCACGAAGCCTGGCCCGCCGCCAATGCTCAACTCGGAGATCGGGTAACTACAATCCCCAGTGCGCCTCGGGGCCTCTGGGTCAGCGGAGACAGGGCCCCGCCTGGGCAGTTGCCATCATTCCCGTCCGCCGGCCGGCAACCCGGGGCCCAATCCCAAAAAGGCGATCCCAACCCAGGGAGCAGAACTGGAACAGGGTCTGTATTGGGCTCGGAAGGGGGAGCACGCGGAGGAAAGGAGTCTCAGGAGGTGAGCTTGAAACCCTGGAGGTGGATCCCTGTCAAAGCCACCTGAGTGGGGGGGAGGGGGAAGGGGTGACGTTTGGGACAGAATACCAAGACAGGTTCGTCAAATGTGGAGATTGGAAAGCCGCATGAGGGAGAGGGAGGTGGAGTGAAAGCGGCTGGCTCACAAGCATCTGGGCGGGTTGGTGCGAAATCCATGGAAGCGGCCTTGGTCGCATCTGTCATTTACTCTGCAGTGTGGCATCTGTCCTCAGTTCGTCAATGGGTTCGCCCTGAATATTGGAGTATATAAAATAGATACGGCAAATGGTTGTTTTATCTTTCCGAATTTGTACGAGACGGCTGGGGTGAAGGAATCGTGAACATTTGAAACCTATTCATGTGTTTTTATTCTGATCTTGTCCGATGTCATGTGGTTCGTTTCGTATTTCCATAGTCTTTGTGTCAAAAGGCGATCAGCAGACTCCTGTGAATTTGTTCAGTCACTTCCCTCTGAAGTATTCGGATAAGAAAATTTAAAGAGACAGGCTCTCCCGATCCAGGTTTCACCCCAGGGTAGTGGACCTTCTCAGTGTTAACATCAGCTGGGCACACGCAGAATCATAGAACGCCCTCAGTGCAGAAGGAGGCCATTCGGCCCATCGAGTCTGCACCGGCCCGCTGAAGGAACACTTCACCCAAGCCCACTCCCCCCCCCCCCCCCCCCCCCGTCCTATCCCCAAAACACATCAACCCAATCTGCACATCTTTGGACACTAAGGGACAATTCAGCACGGCCAATCCACCCAACCTGCACATCTTTGGACACTAAGGGACAATTTAGCACGGCCAATCCACCCAACCTGAACATCTTTGGACACTAAGGGACAATTTAGCACGGCCAATCCACCCAACCTGCACATCTTTGGACACTAAGGGACAATTTAGCACGGCCAATCCACCCAACCTGTACATCTTTGGACACTAAGGGACAATTTAGCACGGACAATCCACCTAACCTGCACATCTTTGGACACTAAGGGACAATTTAGCACGGCCAATCCACCTAACCTGCACATCTTTGGACACTAAGGGACAATTTAACACGGCCAATCCACCCAACCTGCACATCTTTGGACACTAAGGGACAATTTAGCACGGCCAATCCACCCAAACTGTACATCTTTGGCACTAAGGGACAATTTAGCACGGCGAATCCACCTAACCTGTACATCTTTGGACACTGAGGGACAATTCAGCACGGCCAATCCACCTAACCTGTACATCTTTGGACTGTGGGAGGAAGCCGGAGCTCCCGGAGGAAACCCACGCACACAGGGGGAGAACTTGTAAACTACAGACACACACACACAGACAAGGCCGGGAATCGAACCTGGGTCCCTGGCGCCGTGAGGCAGCGGTGCGAATCCACCGTGCCCATAACTGGTGGGATTCACCAGGAACCTGCAAATGGAGTAAACCCTCAGAGGGGAAGAACGCAGATATTGAGGGAGGGATATTGGGCTCCGTTAGCCTCCACGTGACGGCTCGAGAGCGCACCACCAGAGGACCAGGCGAGAGAGAGGGGCGTGGCCCTCAAAAGGTGCGGAAATGGCGACGTGTGACCCGAACGATGGCACAAGGCCCCGATCTCAGGCCCTGGACGTTTTTACCGGGCGGGACTCTCCGGCTGGATCCAGCCCCGTGATTTGTGGCTGAGCACCGTTCGCCGGTGACGGAAATCTCTTGTTACCGCCATTGAGACCACCCCCGTCCTCTCCCCCCCCCCCTCTCCCACGCCGCCGGTGAACTCGCGGAGAGAGGGAAACCCGGTCCGAGAATCCACGCCCCTCTGGGACACAGGATTCCAAAGATTCCCCACCCTCTGAGGGACGCAGGGTGTCCGTCCAAAATGGCCGACCGCTGAACCTCAGCTCTGTTATGTGGCCCAGCGAATCGTTCCTCAGGCCCCAAGGCCCTCGGAGCGTTCCAGTTGCGGCCTTGCCAAGGACCTGTTTAATTCAGGGGAGCGAATGTGACAGGATTCGATTCCTCTTTCACAGGAACGGCACAGCCACAACCTGCCAAATCGGCCTCCGCAGTGTACTCTGCGCCCCCTGTCCCCGAGGGGCGCTTTAGGAATCGTTGCCAGCCGGCAGATTCTCTTCCTCTTTCCCCCTGAAGACGGAGCACACCATCCCGCTCTCAGAGAGAGAGAAAGGGAGAGGGAGAGAGAGAGACAGAGAGAGAGGGGCAGAGAGAGAGAGACAGAGAGAGAGAGAGAGAGAGACAGAGAGAGAGGGGCAGAGAGAGAGAGACACAGAGAGGCAGAGAGAGAGGGGCAGACAGAGACAGAGAGGATGAAAGAGACACAGAGAGACAGAGAGAGAGAAAGAGAGAGAAAGAGAGAGACAGAGAGAGACAGAGAGAGAGAGAGAGACAGGCAGAGACAGAGAGAAAGAGAGAGACAGAGAGAGAGAGAGATACAGAGACAGAGAGAGAGTCAGAAACAGAGAGAGAGAGAGACAGAGAGAATGAGAGACAGAGAGATGCAGAGTGACTGAGAGAGAGAGGCAGAGAGACAGAGAGAGAGGCAGTCAGAGACAGAGAGAGAGAGACAGAGAGAGAAAGAGACAGAGGGAGAGAGAGAGACAGAGAGAGACAAAGAGAGAGAGAGAGACACACAGACAGAGAGGGAGACTAAGATGGAGAGTGATAGAGAAAGAGACAGAGAGGAAGAGAGAGTGACAGAAAGAGAGAGACAGAGAGAGAGAGAGACAGCGAGGGAAAGAGATAGCGAGAGACAGAGAGAGAGGCAGAGAGAGGGAGACAGAGAGGGAGAGAGACAGAGAGAGAGACAGAGAGAGAGACAGAGAGAGAGAGAGACAGAGAGAGAGAGACAGAGAGAGAGACAGAGAGAGAGACAGACAGAGGGAGAGACAGAGAGAGGGGAGACAGAGAGAGACAGAGAGAGAGAGGAGACAGAGAGGAGAGAGAGGAGACAGAGAGAGAGCGAGAGAGAGAGAGACAGGGAGAGAGAGAGAGGCAGAGAGAGAGAGTGACAGAAAGAGAGAGACAGAGAGAGAGAGACAGAGAGGGAAAGAGGTATCGAGAGACAGAGAGAGAGGCAGAGAGAGAGAGGCAGAGAGAGAGGGAGAGAAACAGAGAGAGATGGTGAGAAAGAGAGTTATGGCAAAAGAGGGATGGAGGTAGAGAGAGAAAGAAAAAGAGACTCAGAGAGACATAGATGGAGGGAGAGAGAGACAGACAGAAAAAGAGATAATCAGAGAAAGTGAGAAAGAGAGAGGATATACACTGAGGGACAGAGAGAGGGAGAGGCAGAGATAAACAGAGGGAGTTATAGAGAGAGAGAGATGAGCCACTGTGAAACTGTGACTGTCTGGGCTGGTGTAGACACTTCCTCCCGAGACTCAGCAGACTGAACAGTGACTGTCACGTGCTGCTCCGAAAGCAGCCACTGTGTCCTACACCGGAGCTCACAGCGTTACAGGTCCCACATGCACCCTGTGATCACGCCCCCACCCTCCCACCCCGGGCATGGGCACCCGTCCGCCCAGGTGGCAGGCCTGGCTATTCACCAGGGGCGGGCTTCGCACCCAAAACCGCCTCGCTGCCCTCCTGCTGCGCTCCGTGGCCATTCCGGGCCGTGTCCCCCGCTCGCGGGATCTTGCTGTGCGCAAAGCGATGCTCCACCCTCGTGGGCTGGGTCAATTGGGGGGGGGGGATCAACTGTTCGCCCGTGGTTCATGCGAGGAATTGAAGCTATATCTTTCATCGCGTGGGGGTGGGTTTGAAGGAGGGGGTGGGTTCGGCCTGCACCTCCTTCAGAGAAAATAATCTAACCATCGCCCCCTTGACATTCAATGGCGTTACCATCGCTGAATCCCCCACATCCTGGGGGTTACCATTGATCAGAAACTGAACTGGACCCAGCCGTATAAATACTGTGGCTGCCAGAGCAGGTCAGAGGCTGGGAATCCTGCGGAGAGTAACTCACCTCCTGACCCCCACCCCCCTCCCAAAGCCTGTCCACCATCGACAAGGACACAAGTCAGGAGGGCGATGGGAGACTCTCCACTTGCCTGGATGAGCGTGGCTCCCAACAACACTCGAGAAGCTCGACACCATCCAGGACAAAGCAGCCCCGCTCGATCGACACGCTACCCACCGACATTCACTCCCTCCACCACCCCCCATCCAGGACAAAGCAGCCCCGCTCGATCGACACGCCAACCACCGACATTCACCCCCTCCAACCCCCCCCCATCCAGGACAAAGCAGCCCCGCTCGATCGACACGCTAACCACCGACATTCACTCCCTCCACCCCCCCCCCATCCAGGACAAAGCAGCCCCGCTCGATCGACACGCTACCCACCGACATTCACCCCCCTCCACCCCCCCCCCCCCCCCCCATCCAGGACAAAGCAGCCCCGCTCGATCGACACGCTACCCACCGACATTCACTCCCTCCACCCCCCCCCCCCCCATCCAGGACAAAGCAGCCCCGCTCGATCGACACGCCAACCACCGACATTCACTCCCTCCCCCCCACCCCCATCCAGGACAAAGCAGCCCCGCTCGATCGACACGCTACCCACCGACATTCACTCCCTCCACACCCCCCCATCCAGGACAAAGCAGCTCCGCTCGATCGACACGCTAACCACCAACATTCACTCCCTCTGCCCCCCCCCCATCCAGGACAAAGCAGCCCTGCTCGATCGACACGCTACCCACCGACATTCACTCCCCTCCACCCCCCCACCACCCGACGCACTGCGGCAGCCGTGTGCACCGTCTATAAGACACACCACAGTGACTCACCAAGGCTCCTGAGATCCATGTCTGTAAATTCTGTTTTGAAACATTGGCCACATCAAAGAGATGTAAGTACACTGAGTACATTCTAATCTCTCACGCGTGTGATTTCACTGCACTTACCTCCCTTTGATGCGGTGCAGTGGGGCTTCACCACTCAGGCCACTGAAACATGAAGGGATATGATTGGATCAAAGCTGCGGGTGGTTTTAACGAGCTGTCAATCACAGCTCACTACTGGAACGCTATGAATGGTCTGCAGAGAGTGGTTAGGCGGGAACCAGAGGCAGGTTACAGCTTCTCTCCTTCCAGGAGTCGACGTGGGGCCGGGATTCTCCGTGCGTCTGAGTCGTAATCAGACCCAGTGGGGGGCGGGGGGGGGGGGGGGGGGGAATGGGTCGTCGGACCTGCGATGCCTTCCCGCGATTCTCCAGCGACCAGAGAATTGCCGCCAGTCGTTGGGTGCGCGGTCGGCGCAACGCCGGTCGGGGGCCATTGAAAGAGGAACCCCCCCCCCCCCCGGCGATTCTCCATTATTGGAGAATCCCACCCGTGGGGTTTCAAGGTAAGTATTACAGCTGTAATACCTCTCGCTGCCCCTAGGATTGCTCTCTAACCTCCAGACATGGGGCAGGGTGGGGCGGGGGACGGACATGGTGGGGCGGGGTCGGTGGAGGGAGTCCCTAAAGGAGGGAGTCCCCTATTACAGGGGTCCCTGTGGGGGGGGGGTCCCCTGAATACAGGAGTCATACAACATACAGTGCAGAAGGAGGCCATTCGGCCCACCGTGTCTGCACTGACCCACTTAAGCCCTCACTTCCCCCCTATCCCCATCACCCAATAACCCCTCCTAACCTGTTTTGGTCACTAAGGGCAATTTATCACGGCCAATCCACCTAACCTGCACATCTTTGGACACTAAGGGACAATTTAGCACGGCCAATCCACCTAACCTGCACATCTTTGGACACTAAGGGACAATTTAGCACGGCCAATCCACCTAACCCGCTCATCTTTGGACACTAAGGGGCAATTTAGCACGGTCAATCCACTTAACCTGCACATCTTTGGACACTAAGGGACAATTTAGCACGGCCAATCCACCCAACCTGCACATCTTTGGACACTAAGGGGCTATTTAGCACGGTCAATCCACTTAACCTGCACATCTTTGGACACTAAGGGACAATTTAGCACGGTCAATCCACTTAACCTGCACATCTTTGGACACTAAGGGACAATTTAGCACGGCCAATCCACCCAACCTGCACATCTTTGGACACTAAGGGGCAATTTAGCACGGCCAATCCACCTAACCTGCACATCTTTGGACACTAAGGGACAAATTAGCACGGCCAATCCACCTAACCTGCACGTTGTTGGACTGTGGGAGGAAACCGGAGCACCCGGAGGAAACCCACGCACACACGGGGAGGATGTGCAGACTCCGAACAGGCAGCCAGGAATCGAACCTGGGACCATGGAGCTGTGAAGCCACAATGCTCTCCGCTTGTGCTACCGTGCTGCCCAAGGGGGGGTCCTCCTAATACAGGGGTCCCGGCGAATCAGGTCACCCCCGTACTTGGCGGTACGTGGGGGGGGGGGGATGTTACACCCAGACAATGCAGAGGTTGGGGGGAGGGTTTTGCTGTGCAGTGGATGGGGTGGGAGGGGAGGAGGGCGGAGATGGAGATTTGCAGAGGGAGCCTGTTGCAGACTGTTGAAGTGATTTGCACGCACAATGGGTTAAACTGCATCTGGACGTTCTGCGCCCCCAACGCCGCCCCCAGCAGTCGAACTTCTCCCGGATGAAAACCACAATCTCAGACAGCAGCAGCGAGTTTCCTGACTGAGAGACCCCTTATCAACTGCGGGCATCTCAGACAGTCTGATATTACACAGTGACCTTCAATCCTTCACAATTACTAATGGCGGACTTTTATATACAGAGTAAAGCTCCCTCTACACTGTCCCCATCAAACACTCCCAGGACAGGTACAGCACGGGGTTAGATACAGAGTAAAGCTCCCTCTACACTGTCCCCATCAAACACTCCCAGGACAGGTACAGCACGGGGTTAGATACAGAGTAAAGCTCCCTCTACACTGTCCCCATCAAACACTCCCAGGACAGGTACAGCACGGGGTTAGATGCAGAGTAAAGCTCCCTCTACACTGTCCCCATCAAACACTCCCAGGACAGTGACAGCACGGGGTTAGATACAGAGTAAAGCTCCCTCTACACTGTCTCCATCAAACACTCCCAGGACAGGTACAGCATGGGGTTAGATACAGAGTAAAGCTCCCTCTACACTGTCCCCATCAAACACTCCCAGGACAGGTACAGCACGGGTTAGATACAGAGTAAAGCTCCCTCTACACTGTCCCCATCAAACACTCCCAGGACTGGTACAGCACGGGGTTAGATACAGAGTAAAGCTCCCTCAACACTGTCCCCATCAAACACTGACTGTGGGAGGGTCAGTGCTGAGGGAGTGCTGCACTGTCAGAGGGTCAGTACTGAGGGAGTGCTGCACTGTCAGAGGGTCAGTGCTGAGGGAGATCTACACTGTGGGAGGGTCAGTGCTGAGGGAGTGTCGCACTGTCAGAGGGTCAGTACTGAGGGAGTGCCGCACTGTCAGAGGGTCAGTACTGAGGGAGTGCCGCACTGTCAGAGGGTCAGTACTGAGGGAGTGCTGCACTGTCAGAGGGTCAGTGCTGAGGGAGATCTACACTGTGGGAGGGTCAGTGCTGAGGGAGTGTCGCACTGTCAGAGGGTCAGTACTGAGGGAGTGCCGCACTGTCAGAGGGTCAGTACTGAGGGAGTGCTGCACTGTCAGAGGGTCAGTACTGAGGGAGTGCCGCACTGTCAGAGGGTCAGTACTGAGGGAGTGCCGCACTGTGGGAGGGTCAGTACTGAGGGAACGCCGCACTGTCAGAGGGTCAGTACTGAGGGAGCGCCGCACTGTCGGAGGGTCAGTACTGAGGGAGTGCCGCACTGTGGGAGGGTCAGTACTGAGGGAGTGCCGCACTGTCAGAGGGTCAGTACTGAGGGAGTGCCGCACTGTAGGAGGGTCAGTACTGAGGGAGTGCCGCACTGTCAGAGGGTCAGTACTGAGGGAGTGCCGCACTGTGGGAGGGTCAGTACTGAGGGAGTGCCGCACTGTCAGAGGGTCAGTACTGAGGGAACGCCGCACTGTCAGAGGGTCAGTACTGAGGGAGTGCTGCACTGTCAGAGGGTCAGTACTGAGGGAGTGCCGCACTGTCAGAGGGTCAGTACTGAGGGAGCGCCGCACTGACAGAGGGTCAGTACTGAGGGAGTGCCGCACTGTCAGAGGGTCAGTACTGAGGGAGCGCCGCACTGTGGGAGGGTCAGCACTGAGGGAGTGCCGCACTGTCAGAGGGTCAGTACTGAGGGAGTGCCGCACTGTGGGAGGGTCAGTACTGAGGGAGCGACGCACTGTCAGAGGGTCAGTACTGAGGGAGTGCCGCACTGTCAGAGGGTCAGTACTGAGGGAGCGCCGCACTGTGGGAGGGTCAGTACTGAGGGAGCGCCGCACTGTCAGAGGGTCAGTACTGAGGGAGTGCCGCACTGTGGGAGGGTCAGTACTGAGGGAGTGCCGCACTGTCAGAGGGTCAGTACTGAGGGAGCGCCGCACTGTCAGAGGGTCAGTACTGAGGGAGTGCCGCACTGTGGGAGGGTCAGTACTGAGGGAGCGCCGCACTGTCAGAGGGTTAGTACTGAGGGAGTGCCGCACTGTCAGAGGGTCAGTACTGAGGGAGTGCCGCACTGTCAGAGGGTCAGTACTGAGGGAGTGCTGCACTGTCAGAGGGTCAGTACTGAGGGAGCCGAACTGTCAGAGGGTCAGTACTGAGGGAGCGCCGCACTGTCAGAGGGTCAGTACTGAGGGAGTGCCGCACTGTGGGAGGGTCAGTACTGAGGGAGCGCCGCACTGTGGGAGGGTCAGTACTGAGGGAGCGCCGCACTGTCAGAGGGTCAGTACTGAGGGAGTGCCGCACTGTCAGAGGGTTAGTACTGAGGGAGTGCCGCACTGTGGGAGGGTCAGTACTGAGGGAGCGCCGCACTGTGGGAGGGTCAGTACTGAGGGAGCGCCGCACTGTCAGAGGGTCAGTACTGAGGGAGCGCTGCACTGTCAGAGGGTCAGTACTGAGGGAGCGCCGCACTGTCAGAGGGTCAGTACTGAGGGAGTGCCGCACTGTCAGAGGGTCAGTGCTGAGGGAGCGCCGCACTGTCAGAGGGTCAGTACTGAGGGAGCGCCGCACTGTCAGAGGGTCAGTACTGAGGGAGTGCCGCACTGTGGGAGCTGCTGCCTTTCGAGAAGCAGATATGAAATCGAGGGTGGGTTGATAGCGGAGGACTGGACCGAGTTTACCCCCTGGGCTCTCACTGTGGGAGCTTTCTGTGCAGGCTTGAGACTGGCCCGGTGACATCCAGAGGACGGGGTGGGCGCTACAGGAATGCCAGCTCCTGCTCTGATCATTCCAAACCTTGGAAAGTACTGACTGCCCGAGTGACGGATGGGGCGGTGACTGGCTGTGAGGGTCGGGGGAGCGAGCAAGGTGAGCTGCGGGAGGCATGTAGACTATTTGTATCGTCCTTTGAAAAACCTAGCACAGCCACTATGGGCCGAATGGCCTCCTTCTGACCTGTCCAGCGATGGTATCAACATTGACGGAGAATGATAACAATCTGATGAGCATTTTTGGTGCTGCACGTTCCGAGCAGTTTGGAGATTGAATCTCGTTCGTCTATCTCAAGGCGCGTTGGCCTTAAATCAATTAATCAGCGCTTATGTGTGTTCACACGATCAGATTGCTGTCTTATGCTGCTTCAGATGATACAGGCTGCTACTTGATGCAGTTTTTACTAAAGGATGCTCCAGACTCTGAAATGAGTTGACCGTGTTTATTGAACTATTAACACAGTTCTCAAATGGGTTCGACTCTCTGCTAATCTAACTGCAGTAACTCCGTCTAACTGTAGCAGCTTGCTCGAAGCCACGTGCTGGGGTGTGAGGCTGCCGATCTACCCTGTCTAACTCTCTCGATGTCTGTCTGTGGGAAGAGGCTGGGTGTGAGTGCCTCGTCCCCTTTCATAGTGTTTATGTCACGCCCCCCTGTGGTGATGCCACCTCTGAGTGTCTTGACTGCCCATTGGCTGTGTCCTATTCTGCGTGTTCATTGGCTGCATGTTTGCAATCATGACACAGATCATTCGTCAGTGGTCACCACCATTTCCAGTCACGTAGTCAATTAATAAACTGTAAAATTCATCTGTGATATTTGATTGGAAAGAAATAGCCGACATTTTCACGCATTGTCTCATTTGCCTCAGAACCCAGTACAAAGGGGGCACGGCACCATGGGCGAGTCAGTATTGAGGGAGTGCCACACTGTGGGAGGGTCAGTACTGAGGGAGTGCCGCACTGTGGGAGGGTCAGTACTGAGGGAGCGCCGCACTGTCAGAGGGTCAGTACTGAGGGAGTGCCGCACTGTGGGAGGATCAGTACTGAGGGAGCGCCGCACTGTCAGAGGGTCAGTACTGAGGGAGTGCTGCACTGTCAGAGGGTCAGTACTGAGGGAGTGCCGCACTGTCAGAGGGTCAGTACTGAGGGAGCGCCGTACTGTGGGATGGTCAGTACTGAGGGAGAGCCGCACTGTGGGAGGGTCAGTACTGAGGGAGTGCCGCACTGTGGGAGGGTCAGTACTGAGGGAGCGCCGCACTGTCACAGGGTCAGTACTGAGGGAGAGCCGCACTGTGGGAGGGTCAGTACTGAGGGAGTGCCGCACTGTCAGAGGGTCAGTACTGAGGGGGCACGGCACCATGGGAGAGTCAGTACTGATGGAGCGCCGCACTGTGGGAGGGTCAGTACTGAGGGAGTGCCGCACTGTGGGAGGGTCAGTACTGAGGGAGTGCTGACTGTCAGAGGGTCAGTACTGAGGGAGTGCCGCACTGTGGGAGGGTCAGTACTGAGGGAGTGCCGCACTGTGGGAGGGTCAGTACTAAGGGAGAGCCGCACTGTCAGAGGGTCAGTACTGAGGGATTGCCGCACTGTGGGAGGGTCAGTACTGAGGGAGTGCCGCACTGTGGGAGGGTCAGTACTAAGGGAGAGCCGCACTGTCAGAGGGTCAGTACTGAGGGAGCGCCGCACTGTCAGAGGGTCAGTACTGAGGGAGTGCCGCACTGTGGGAGGGTCAGTACTGAGGGAGTGCCGCACTGTGGGAGGGTCAGTACTGAGGGAGTGCAGCACTGTGGGAGGGTCAGTACTGAGGGAGTGCCGCACTGTCAGAGGGTCAGTACTGAGGGAGCGCCGCACTGTGGGAGGGTCAGTACTGAGGGAGCGCCGCACTGTGGGAGGGTCAGTACTGAGGGAGTGCCGCACTGTGGGAGGGTCAGTACTGAGGGAGTGCCGCACTGTGGGACCTGCTGCCTTTCGAGAAGCAGATATGAAATCGAGGGTGGGGTTGATAGCGGAAGACTGGACCGAGTTTACCCACTGGGCTCTCACTGTGGGAGCTTTCTGTGCAGGCTTGAGACTGGCCCGGTGACATCCAGAGGACGGGGTGGGCGCTACAGGAATGCAAGCTCCTGCTCTGATCATCCCAAATCTTGGAAAGTACTGACTGCCCGAGTGACGGATGGGGCGGTGACTGGCTGTGAGGGTCGGGGGAGCGAGCACGGTGAGCTGCGGGAGGCATGTAGACTATTTGTATCGTCCTTTGAAAAACCCAGCACAGCCACTATGGGCCGAATGGCCTCCTTCTGACCTGTCCAGCGATGGTATCAACATTGACGGAGAATGATAACAATCTGATGAGCATTTTTGGTGCTGCACGTTCTGAGCAGTTTGGAGATTGAATCTCGTTCGTCTATCTCAAGGCGCGTTGGCCTTAAATCAATTAATCAGCGCTTATGTGTGTTCACACGATCAGATTGCTGTCTTATGCTGCTTCAGATGATACAGGCTGCTACTTGATGCAGTTTTTACTAAAGGATGCTCCAGACTCTGAAATGAGTTGACCGTGTTTATTGAACAATTAACACAGTTCTCAAATGGGCTTGACTCTCTGCTAATCTAACTGCAGTAACTCCGTCTAACTGTAGCAGCTTGCTCTAAGCCACCTGCTGGGGTGTGAGGCTGCCGATCTACCCTGTCTAACTCTCTCGATGTCTGTCTGTGGGAAGAGGCTGGGTGTGCATGCCTCGTCCCCTTTCATAGTGTTTATGTCACGCCCCCCTGTGGTGATGCCACCTCTGAGTGTCTTGACTGCCCATTGGCTGTGTCCTATTCTGCGTGTTCATTGGCTGCATGTTTGCAATCATGACACAGATCATTCGTCAGCGGCCACCACCATTTCCAGTCACGTAGTCAATTAATAAACTGTAAAATTCATCTGTGATATTTGATTGGAAAGAAATAACCGACATTTTCACGCATTGTCTCATTTGCCTCAGAACCCAGTACTGAGGGGGCACGGCACCATGGGAGAGTCAGTACTGAGGGAGCACCGCACTGTGGGAGGGTCAGTACTGAGGGAGTGCCGCACTGTGGGAGGGTCAGTACTGAGGGAGCGCCGCACTGTGGGAGAGTCAGTACTGAGGGGGCGCCGCACCGTGGGAGAGTCAGTACTGAGGGAGCGCCGCACTGTGGGAGGGTCAGTACTGAGGGAGCGCCGCACGGTAGGAGGGTCAGTACTGCGGGAGCGCCGCACTGTCAGAGGGTCAGTACTGAGGAAGTGCCGCACTGTGGGAGGGTCAGTACTGAGGGAGTGCCGCACTGTGGGAGGGTCAGTACTGAGGGAGTGCCGCACTGTGGGAGGGTCAGTACTGAGGGAGCGCCGCACTGTCAGAGGGTCAGTACTGAGGGAGTGCCGCACTGTCAGAGGGTCAGTAATGAGGGAGCGCCGTACTGTGGGAGGGTCAGTACTGAGGGAGTGCCGCACTGTGGGAGGTTCAGTGCTGAGGGAGTGCCGCACTGTCAGAGGGTCAGTACTGAGGGAGTGCTGCACTGTTGAAGGGTCAGTACTGATGGAGCGCCGCACTGTCAGAGGGTCAGTACTGAGGGAGTGCCGCAATGTGGGAGGGTCAGTCCTGAGGGAGCGCCGCACTGTCAGAGGTTCAATGCTGAGGGAGCGCTGCACTGTGGGAGGGTCAGTACTGAGTGAGCGCCGTACTGTCAGAGGGTCAGTGCTGAGGGAGTGCCGCACTGTCAGAGGGTCAGTACTGAGGGAGTGCCGCACTGTCAGAGGGTCAGTCCTGAGGGAGTGCCGCACTGTCAGAGGGTCAGTACTGAGGGAGTGCCGACCTGTCAGAGGGTCAGTACTGAGGGAGAGCCGCACTGTCAGAGGGTCAGTACTGAGGGAGCGCCGCACTGTGGGAGGGTCAGTACTGAGGGAGTGCTGCACGGTCTGTGGGTCAGTACTGAGGGAGCGCCGCACTGTCAGAGGGTCAGTACTGAGGGAGTGCCGTACTGTGGGAGGGCCAGTACAGAGGGAGTGCCGCACTGTGGGAGGGTGAGTGCTGAGGGAGTGCCGCACTGTCAGAGGGTCTGTACTGAGGGAGCGCTGCACTGTCGGAGGGTCAGTACTGAGGGAGTGCTGCACTGTCGGAGGGTCAGTACTGAGAGAGCTCTACACTGTGGGAGGGTCAGTGCTGAGGGAGTGTCGCACTGTCAGAGGGTCAGTACTGAGGGAGCAACACACTGTGGGAGGGTCAGTATTGAGGGAGCGCCGCACGTGGGAGGGTCAGTACTGAGGGAGCGCCACACTGTCAGAGGGTCAGTACTGAGGGAGCGCCACACTGTCAGAGGGTCAGTACTGAGGGAGCGCCGCACTGTCAGAGGGTCAGTGCTGAGGGAGTGCCGCACTGTGGGAGGGTCAGTACTGAGGGAGTGCTGCACTGTTGGAGGGTCAGTACTGAGGGAGTGCAGCACTGTCGGAGGGTCAGTACTGAGGGAGTGCTACACTGTCGGAGGGTCAGTGCTGAGGGAGCTCTACACTGTGGGAGGGTCAGTACTGAGGGAGTGCCGCACTGTCAGAGGGTCAGTACTGAGGGAGTGCCGCACTGTCAGAGGGTCAGTACTGAGGGAGTGCCGTTCTGTGGGAGGGTCAGTGCAGAGGGAGCACCGCACTGTGGTAGGGTCAGTACTGAGGGAGCTCCTCACTGTGGGAGGGTCAGTACTGAGGGAGCGCCGCACTGTGGGAGGGTCAGTACTGAGGGAGCGCCGCACTGTGGGAGGGTCAGTACTGAGGGAGTGCCGCACTGTCAGAGGGTCAGTACTGAGGGAGCGCCGCACTGTGGGAGGGTCAGTACTGAGGGAGCGTCGCACTATCAGAGGGTCAGTACTGAGGGAGCGCCGCACTGTGGGAGGGTCAGTACTGAGGGAGTGCCGCACTGTCAGAGGGTCAGTACTGAGAGAGCGCCGCACTGTCAGAGGGTCAGTACTGAGGGAGCGCCGCACTGTCAGAGGGTCAGTACTGAGGGAGCGCCGCACTGTCAGAGGGTCAGTACTGAGGGAGCGCCGCACTGTCAGAGGGTCAGTACTGAGGGAGCGCCGCACTGTCAGAGGGTCAGTACTGAGGGAGTGCCGCACTGTGGGAGGGTCAGTACTGAGGGAGTGCCGCACTGTGGGAAGGTCAGTACGGAGGGAGCGCCGCACTGTGTGAGGGTCAGTACTGAGGGAGTGCCGCACTGTCAGAGGGTCAGTACTGAGGGAGTGCCGCACTGTCAGAGGGTCAGTACTGAGGGAGCGCCGCACTGTCAGAGGGTCAGTACTGAGGGAGTGCCGCACTGTCAGAGGGTCAGTACTGAGGGAGCCCCGCACTGTGGGTGGGTCAGTACTGAGGGAGTGCTGCACTGTCAGAGGGTCAGTACTGAGGGAGTGCCGCACTGTGGGAGGGTCAGTACTGAGGGAGTGCCGCACTGTCAGAGGGTCAGTACTGAGGGAGTGCTGCACTGTGGGAGGGTCAGTACTGAGGGAGTGCCGCACTGTCAGAGGGTCAGTACTGAGGGAGCACCGCACTGTCAGAGGGTCAGTACTGAGGGAGCGCCGCACTGTGTGAGGGTCAGTACTGAGGGAGTGCCGCACTGTGGGAGGGTCAGTACTGAGGGAGTGCCGCACTGTCAGAGGGTCAGTACTGAGGGAGTGCCGCACTGTGGGAGGGTCAGTACTGAGGGAGTGCTGCACTGTGGGAGGGTCAGTACTGAGGGAGCGCCGCACTGTCAGAGGGTCAGTACTGAGGGAGTGCCGCACCGTGGGAGGGTCAGTACTGAGGGAGCGCCGCACTGTGGGAGGGTCAGTACTGAGGGAGCGCCGCACTGTCAGAGGGTCAGTACTGAGGGAACGCTGCACTGTCAGAGGGTCAGTACTGAGGGAGCGCCGCACTGTCAGAGGGTCAGTACTGAGGGAGCGCCGCACTGTCAGAGGGTCAGTACTGAGGGAGTGCCGCACTGTCAGAGGGTCAGTACTGAGGGAGTGCCGCACTGTGGGAGGGTCAGTACTGAGGGAGGGCCGCACTGTGGGAGCTGCTGCCTTTCGAGAAGCAGATATGAAATCGAGGGTGGGGTTGATAGCGGAGGACGGGACCGAGTTTACCCACTGGGCTCTCACTGTGGGAGCTTTCTGTGCATGATCGGGACTGGCCCGGTGACATCCAGAGGACGGTGTGGGCGCTACAGGAATGCCAGCTCCTGCTCTGATCATCCCAAACCTTGGAAAGGACTGACTGCCCGAGTGACGGATGGGGCGGTGACTGGCTGTGAGGGTCGGGGGAGCGAGCAAGGTGAGCTGCGGGAGGCATGTAGACTCTTTGTATCGTCCTTTGAAAAACCCAGCACAGCCAATATGGGCCGAATGGCCTCCTTCTGACCTGTCCAGCGATGGTATCAACATTGACGGAGAATGATAACAATCTGATGAGCATTTTTGGTGCCTCACGTTCCGAGCAGTTTGGAGATTGAATCTCGTTCGTCTATCTCAAGGCGCGTTGTCCTTAAATCAATTAATCAGCGCTTATGTGTGTTCACACGATCAGATTTCTGTCTTAAGCTGCTTCAGATGATACAGGCTGCTACTTGATGCAGTTTTTACGAAAGGATGCTCCAGACTCCGAAATGAGTTGACCGTGTTTATTGAACTATTAACACAGTTCTCAAATGGGTTCGACTCTCTGCTAATCTAACTGCAGTAACTCCGTCTAACTGTAGCAGCTTACTGTAAGCCACGTGCTGGGGTGTGAGGCTGCTGATCTACCCTGTCTAACTCTCTCGATGTCTGTCTGTGGGAAGAGGCTGGGTGTGCGTGCCTCGTCCCCTTTCATAGTGTTTATGTCACGCCCCCCTGTGGTGATGCCACCTCTGAGTGTCTTGACTGCCCATTGGCTGTGTCCTATTCTGCGTGTTCATTGGCGGCATGTTTGCAATCATGACACAGATCATTCGTCAGCGGCCACCACCTTTTCCAGTCACGTAGTCAATTAATAAACTGTAAAATTCATCTGTGATATTTGATTGGAAAGAAATAGCCGACATTTTCACGCATTGTCTCATTTGCTTCAGAACCCAGTACTGAGGGGGCACGGCACCATGGGAGAGTCAGTACTGAGGGAGCGCCGCACTGTGGGAGAGTCAGTACTGAGGGAGTGCTGCACTGTCAGAGGGTCAGTACTGAGGGAGCGCCGCATGTGGGAGGGTCAGTGCTGAGGGAGCGCCGCACTGTCAGAGGGTCAGTACTGAGGGAGCGACAAACTGTGGGAGGGTCAGTACTGAGGGAGTGCCGCACTGTGGGAAGGTCAGTACTGAGGGAGCTCCGCACTGTGGGAGGGTCAGTACTGAGGGAGCTCCGCACTGTCAGAGGGTCAGTACTGAGGGAGTGCTGCACTGTCAGAGGGTAAGTACTGAGGGAGTGCCGCACTGTCAGAGGGTCAGTACTGAGGGAGTGCCGCACTGTCAGAGGGTCAGTACTGAGGGAGTGCCGCACTGTCAGAGGGTCAGTACTGAGGGAGTGCTGCACTGACAGAGGGTCAGTACTGAGGGAGCGCCGCACTGTCAGAGGGTCAGTACTGAGGGAGTGCCGCACTGTCAGAGGGTCAGTACTGAGGGAGCGCGGCACTGTCAGAGGGTCAGTACTGAGGGAGCTCCGCACTGTGGGAGGGTCAGTACTGAGCGAGCGCCGCACTGTCAGAGGGTCAGTACTGAGGGAGCGCCGCACTGTCAGAGGGTCAGTACTGAGGGAGCGCCGCACTGTCAGATGGTCAGTACTGAGGGAGTGCTGCACTGTCAGAGGGTCAGTACTGAGGGAGTGCCGCACTGTCAGAGGGTCAGTACTGAGGGAGCGCCGCACTGTCAGAGGTCAGTACTGAGGGAGCGCCGCACTGTCAGAGGGTCAGTAGTGAGGGAGTGCCGCACTGTCAGAGGGTCAGTACTGAGGGAGTGCCGCACTGTCAGAGGGTCAGTACTGAGGGAGTGCCGCACTGTCAGAGGGTCAGTACTGAGGGAGTGCCGCACTGTGTGAGGGACAGTACTGAGGGAGCGCCGCACTGTCAGAGGGTCAGTACTGAGGGAGCGTCGCACTGTGGGAGGATCAGTACTGAGGGAGTGCCGCACTGTGGGAGGGTCAGTACTGAGGGAGTGCCGCACTGTCAGAGGGTCAGTACTGAGGGAGCGCCGCACTGTCAGAGGGTCAGTACTGAGGGAGTGCTGCACTGTCAGAGTGTCAGTACTGAGGGAGCGCCGCACTGTGGGAGGGTCAGTACTGAGGGAGTGCCGCACTGTGGGAGGGTCAGCACTGAGGGAGTGCCGCACTGTCAGAGGGTCAGTACTGAGGGAGCGCCGCACTGTCAGAGGGTCAGTACTGAGGGAGCACCGCACTGTCAGAGGGTCAGTACTGAGGGAGCGCCGCACTGTCAGAGGGTCAGTGCTGAGGGAGTGCCGCACTGTCAGAGGGTCAGTACTGAGGGAGCGCCGCACTGTCAGAGGGTCAGTACTGAGGGAGCGCCGCACTGTGGGAGGGTCAGTACTGAGGTGGGGGGGGGGGCGAAGAGCCAGCGCGGCGGCGAGGAGAAATGTGTGTCACCCGGAGGGAAGGTTGGGTTCTGGAACGGATGCCCCAAAAAGGGTCAGTGAGGCAGGTTCGATCGGGGCATTCCAGAGGGGTCAATTCGGATTGCTCTCCGACGAGGGTGAGCGTCCGAGGTTAAGGGGATAAGGCGAGGGAGGTAGTGAGGGATGGGTGGAAGGCTCTTTCAGGCAGTCAGTGCTGACTCGATGGGCCGAATGGCCTGCTTCTGCGACGCTGTGAGTTGGACCAGACCCTTATACTTTTCAACGATGAATTTGACCCCAATGAACCTCTGCTTCTGAGGAGACGGTACAGCGATACGTGGGGTTGCCGCGAGGGCTCTGTGTTTTGGCGAACATTGTACACATCTATTGCTGGCATGACGGTCAAGGGAGCTCCTTTGACATTCGGGGGGGGGACGCGCGGGGGTTTTTATCGGGTGTGATAAAGGAGCAAGCGTTTACCTGAGGCCTGTTCTTCAATTTAAAGAATTTGAGAAACCCCGATGAAGGCCCAGAGCCTTTGGACTAGGCCCTAACGACCCCAAAAGGTCAAAGATCAACGGTCAATTCAGGTCCCAGGTCTTTCCTGCCCCCAACCCACAGACCAAGTCACAGCAGAGGCGACAACATTGTGCATTTATATAGAGCCTTTATTAAATCATCCACAAAGGGGCTTCACGGGAGCGTCAATGAAACAGAATCTGACCCCCATGAGCCACATGAGGAGATCTCAGGGACAGGGGACGGAGAAATCGGTCAAAAACGTTGATTTTAGATAAAGGATGCGATTGGGAGGATGCAGTCGGGGAAGGTGGCAGGGCCGGATGGGTTTCCGGTGGAATATTATTAAAAAATTTAAGGATAAGCTGGCACCCCTGATGGTGGGGATGTTTGAAGAGGCGATAGGGAAGGGGGTGCTGCCACAAAGCTTGGGGCAGGCATCGATTTCACTGTTGCTAAAAAAGATAAGGATCCGACGGAGTGTGGGTCGTATAGGCCCATATCGCTTCTGAATGTGGACGCAGAGGTATTGGCGAAGGTACTGGCGGGTAGGCTGGAGGAGAGCCTCCAGAAGGCGATAGGCGAGGATCAGACGGGGTTCGTGAGAGGGAGGCAGCTCTTTTCAAACGTTAGGAGGGTATTGAACGTCGTTATGGCACCAGCGGAAGAGAAGGAAACAGAGGTGGTTGTGGCATTGGATGCTGAGAAGGCGTTTGATCGGGTAGAACATATAACATAGAACAGTACAGCACAGAACAGGCCCTTCAGCCCTCGATGTTGTGCTGAGCAATGATCACCCTACTTAAACCCACGTAACCCGTATACCCGTAACCCAACAATCCCCCCATTAACCTTACACTACGGGCAATTTAGCATGGCCAATCCACCTAACCCGCACATCTTTGGACTGTGGGAGGAAACCGGAGCACCCGGAGGAAACCCACGCACACACGGGGAGGACATGCAGACTCCACACAGACAGTGACCCAGCCGGGAATCGAACCTGGGACCCTGGAGCTGTGAAGCATTGATGCTAACCACCATGCTACCGTGAGGGTAGAATGGGGGTACCTGATGGCAGTTCTGGAGCGGTTTGGGATTGGACCAAGATTTGTGGACTGGGTAACGCTACTATATAAGGAGCCGAGGGGGAATGTCCGCACAAACAACATCAGCTCGAGATACTTCTCTCTCCACCGTGGGTCAAGGCAGGGATGTCCTATGTCCCCCCTGCTGTTTGCACTTGCGATTGAGCCGTTGGCTATCGCATTGGGAGCATGGAAAGGAATAGTGAGGGGGGGGGGGGGTGGATGGAGCATAGGGTGTCCGTGTATGCCGACGACTTGCTGCTGTACGTGTCGGAGCCGAGTGCGTCGATAGGAGGAATATCGGAGCTACTGCGAGTGTTTGGGTTTTTCTCCGGGTACAAGCTGAACCTGGACAAGAGTGAGTAAATTTGCGGTGTCTCGGCCGGGGGTGGGGGAAGGGGGTCGGGGGGGGCTGAAATTCCGTAGAGCAGGGACTCACTTTAGGTATCTGGGGGTGCAGGTTGCCCGGGAGTGGGGGAGGCTTCGCAGATACAACATCGCTAGTTTGGTGGGGAGAGTGAAAGTCGACTTGGCGAGGTGGGATGGTCTCCCTCTGTCACTGGCGGGTCGGGTACAGACAGATCACAGAATTTACAGTGCAGAAGGAGGCCATTCGGCCCATTGAGTCTGCACCGGCTCTTGGAAAGAAACGGTTAAAATGAACGTGTTGCCGCGATTTCTGTTTATTTTTCACTGCCTGCCGATTTTCCTGCCAAAGGCTTTTTTCAGGGAGATTGAGGGGAGGATTACTTCGTTCATAAGGGGAGGGAAGGTGGCCAGAGTGAGGAAGGTGCTGCTACAGAGGGGAAGGCAGGCAGGGGGTTTGGGTCTCCCGAACCTGATGTACTATTACTGGGCGGCGAATGTGGAGAAGGTGCGGAGCTGGGTCAGAGGGTTTGATTCCCAGTGGGTCAGAATGGAGGGGAGTTTGTGTAGGGGGTCGGGATTGAAGGCGTTAGCAACAGCGCCGCTCCCGATAGCTCCGGGGAAATACACCGGGAGTCCGGTAATAATAGCTTCATTGAGAATCTGGAGGCAGTTTCGCCAACACTTCGGGTTGGGGGCAGGGGACATGCCGATTCGGGGGAAACCACAGATTTGAGCCAGGGAGGTGGGATGGAAGTTTTCGGAAATGGGAAGAGAAGGGGATTAAGACGCTAAAAGATTTGTTTCTTCGGGGTCGGTTTGCAGGATTGAAGGAGCCGGAAGCGAAGTATGGGCTGGAGCAGGGGGAAATGTTTAGATACAAGCAGGTTGGAGATTTTGCCAGAAAGGAGATACAGAGCTTCCCGGTGGAGCCGGCCTCCACATTGCTGGAGGGAGCTGCTGACGACAGGGGGACTGGAGAAGGGGGGTAGTGTCGGCGGTTTACGGAGCTATTTTGGAAGAGGGGAAGGCACCACTGGAAGGGATCAAAGCAAAGTGGGGAGGAAGAGTTGGGAGAGGATATGGGGCAGCAGGGTAGCATGGTGGTTAGCATAAATGCTTCACAGCTCCAGGGTCCCAGGTTCGATTCCCGGCTGGGTCACTGTCTGTGTGGAGTCTGCACGTCCTCCCCGTGTGTGTGCGTGGGTTTCCTCCGGGTGCTCCGGTTTCCTCCCACAGTCCAAAGATGTGCAGGTTAGGTGGATTGGCCATGATAAATTGCCCGTAGTGTCCTAATAAAAGTAAGGTTAAGGGGTTGTTGGGTTACGGGTATAGGGTGGATACGTGGGTTTGAGTAGGGTGATCATGGCTCGGCACAACATTGAGGGCCGAAGGGCCTGTTCTGTGCTGTACTGTTCTATGTTCTATGTTCTATATGGAGAAGCAGGGTAGCATGGTGGTTAGCATAAATGCTTCACAGCTCCAGGGTCCCAGGTTCGATTCCCGGCTGGGTCACTGTCTGTGCGGAGTCTGCACGTCCTCCCTGTGTGTGCGTGGGTTTCCTCCGGGTGCTCCGGTTTCCTCCCACAGTCCAAAGATGTGCGGGTTAGGTGGATTGGCCGTGATAAATTGCCCGTAGTGCCCTAAAAAGTAAGGTTGGGGGGGGGTTGTTGGGTTACGGGTATAGGGTGGATACGTGGGTTTGAGTAGGGTGATCATTGCTCGGCACAACATCGAGGGCCGAAGGGCCTGTTCTGTGCTGTACTTTTCTATGGAGAAGGGGATCTGGTGTGAGGTACTCTGGAGAGTGAATGCCTCCATCTCGTGCGTGAGGTTGGGGCTGATACAGCAGAAGGTGGTACACAGAGCACACCTCACGAGGATGAGGATAAACCGATACTTTGAAGGAGTAGAAGATGTGTGTGAACGTTGCAGTGGGGGGCCCCGCTAATCACGTTCATATATTTTGGTCCTGTTCAAAGCTGGAGGGTTACTGGAAGGAGGTTTTTAGGGTAATTTCTAAAGTGGTGCGTGTGAAACTGGACCCAGGCCCCCGGGAAGCCATATTCGGGGTGTCGGACCAGCCAGGGTTGGAAACGGGGGCGGAGGCAGATGTTGTAGCCTTTGCCTTGTTGATCGCCCAAAGGCGGATCCTGCTGGGATGCAGAGAAACCTCTCCACTGTTATGGACCAGGGTTTCGAGAATTCCAAAGTGTAACATGGAGTTCCCCGACCCACAACTTTTAATAGATTGTGGTGTGGGGAGCACACGGCCCACTCTACAGGTACAGCAGAAATGGAAAAGTATTTTTTAAAGCAAAACAATGTTTATTCCACGAACTCAAGTTAACCTTTTTAAAACATACAGTGAACATCTTAGCAACCATCAATTCAAATACACCCCCCAAAGACTACAACACTAAGTAATCCTTAATAACTCCCCAAACAACATCCAGAAGGCAGAAGAAACACCTTTCAACAGAAGCACATCAGGTTTACATTCACTACCGAGAACATTTCTAATTCTGAATTCACCAAATGAGCAAGAGATAGTCGTTTGATGGCAGAGAGAGCAGCGGTACGCCTGCTCTCTCCGGCTTCAGCTCCCACACTGAACACTAAAACACACCCTGCCGCAAACAGCCTAAAGCAAAAGTAAAAAGCGGACAGACAGCCCAGCTCCACCCACACTCTGACATCGCTGCAGTAACATGGGCAGCCGAACATTTCTTAAAGCGACATTCTCATGACGCCACCCTGTGCCCGGGTGTAGGGGGGGGGGGGGGGGGGGGGGGGGGGGGGGGTGGGGGAAGGGGGAACCTGTTGGAATTCTTGACTCTTGAGAAAGTTACGTTCGAACTGAAGGGAAGGATGGAGAGGTTCTACAATTCATGGGCATTATTCATCATGCACTTTCAAGAACTGGATAACGTTAGTTGGGGAGTGTGGGTGGGAGGGTTGGGGGGGGGGGGGCTGTGAGTGTTAATGGCGACTATGGGTGATCCCCGATTCCTTTTTGTCATTTGTTTGTGAGAACGTACGGGCTGATGATTGGGGGTTTTTGGTGGGAGGATGGGATCGTTGTTATTGATATGGGGATTGACATATTTGTCACTGATTATTGTTTGTTGACGGTGGGTGTAAACTTGGGAGAAAATGAGAAAAAGGAGACGAAGAAAGATTTTAAAGAAAAGTTGATTTTAAGGACCTTCTTAAAAGAGGGGAGAGATAAAGAGAGAGAGACGGAGAGAGAGAGAGAGAGAGTGAGAGAGGGGCGGAGAGGTTTGGAGAGAGAATTCCGGAATTTACCCCCCCCCCCCCCCTCCCCCCACCCCACCCCCGGCAGCTGAAGGCACGGCCGCCAATGGCGAAGCGATGGGAATGGTCGAGAGGCCGGGATTGGAGGAGAGCAGAGATCTCGGAGGGTTGTAGGGAGCTGGAGGAGGTTACAGAGATAGAGAGGGGGTGTAGGGGGCTGGAGGAGGTTACAGAGATAGGGAGGGGGTGTAGGGGCTGGAGGGGGTTACAGAGATAGGGAGGGGGTGTCGGGGCTGGAGGAGGTTACAGAGATAGAGAGGGGGTGTAGGGGGCTGGAGGAGGTTACAGAGATAGGGAGGGGGTGTAGGGGCTGGAGGGGGTTACAGAGATAGGGAGGGGGGTGTAGGGGCTGGAGGAGGTTACAGAGATAGGGAGGGGGTGTAGGGGCTGGAGGAGGTTACAGAGATAGGGAGGGGGTGTAGGGGCTGGAGGAGGTTACAGAGATAGGGAGGGGGTGTAGGGGCTGGAGGAGGTTACAGAGATAGGGAGGGGGTGTAGGGGCTGGAGGAGGTTACAGAGATAGGGAGGGCGTGTAGGGGCTGGAGGAGGTTACAGAGATAGGGAGGGGGGTGTAGGGGCTGGAGGAGGTTACAGAGATAGGGAGGGGGTGTAGGGAGCTGGAGGAGGGTTACAGAGATAGGGAGGGGGGTGTAGGGGCTGGAGCAGGTTACAGAGATAGGGAGGGGGTGTAGGGGCTGGAGGAGGTTACAGAGATAGGGAGGGGGTGTAGGGACTGGAGCAGATTACAGAGATAGGGAGGGGGTGTAGGGGCTGGAGGAGGTTACAGAGATAGGGAGGGGGGTGTAGGGACTGGAGGAGGTTACAGAGATAGGGAGGAGGTGTAGGGGCTGGAGGAGGTTACAGAGATAGGGAGGGGGTGTAGGGGCTGGAGGAGGTTACAGAGATAGGGAGGGGCGTGTAGGGGCTGGAGGAGGTTACAGAGATAGAGAGGGGGTGTAGGGGGCTGGAGGAGGTTACAGAGATAGGGAGGGATGTAGGGGCTAGAGGTGGTTACAGGGATAGGGAGGGGGTGTAGGGGCTGGAGGAGGTTACAGAGATAGGGAGGGGGTGTAGGGGCTGGAGGAGGTTACAGAGATAGGGAGGGGGTGTAGGGGCTGGAGGAGGTTACAGAGATAGGGAGGGGGTGTAGGGGCTGGAGGAGGTTACAGAGATAGGGAGGGGGGTGTAGGGACTGGAGGAGGTTACAGAGATAGGGAGGGGGTGTAGGAGCTGGTGGAGGTTACAGAGATAGGGAGGGGATGTAGGGACTGGAGGAGGTTACAGAGATAGGGAGGGGGTGTAGGGGGCTGGAGGAGGTTACAGAGATAGGGAGGGGGTGTAGGGGCTGGAGGAGGTTACAGAGATAGGGAGGGGGTGTAGGGGCTGGAGGAGGTTACAGAGATAGGGAGGGGGTATAGGGGCTGGAGGAGGTTACAGAGATAGGGAGGGGGTGTAGGGGCTGGAGGAGGTTACAGAGATAGGGAGGGGGTGTAGGGGCTGGAGGAGGTTACAGAGATAGGGAGGGGGTGTAGGGGCTGGAGGAGGTTACAGAGATAGGGAGGGGGTGTAGGGGCTGGAGGAGGTTACAGAGATAGGGATGCGGTGTAGGGGGCTGGAGGAGGTTACAGAGATAGGGAGGGGGTGTAAGGGCTGGAGGAGGTTACAGAGATAGGGAGGGGGTGTCGGGGCTGGAGGAGGTTACAGAGATAGGGAGGGGGTGTGGGGGCTGGAGGAGGTTGACAGAGATAGGGAGGGGATGTGGGGGCTGGAGGAGGTTGACAGAGATAGGGAGGGGATGTGGGGGCTGGAGGAGGTTACAGAGATAGGGAGGGGGAGTTTTAAAATGGAGGGGTTGTCGAATCGGGAGCCAGTGTGGGTCAGCGAGCGTGAGCGGGTGGGGTGGTGATGGGTGAATGGGGGCTGTATGTAAGTGTGGGAGGAGATTGGAACTGTGGGTTTCTGGGAAGGTGGGTTTGTGGGCCTGGGGTGGGGAGGTGGGGGGGGGGCGGGGGAGTCCGAGACGACAGGGGGCGAAGTGAGTGGGAGGGGGGAGGGATGACACCTCACACCAATACACAGCTGATACTCTTCAGGCGGTCAATGCGAGGCAGCTGATAGGCCCCAAAGCTGGGCAGGGGCTCAGGTTGGCTGGCATAGGCCGGGCGAGAGCTCTCGGCCGCCTCCTGCCCCTTCACCTTTTTCTCCAGCTCACGGAAGTCGTCCGAACCCCTGCCGGTCGGGTCCTCCCCCGACTCGTAGGAGGCGGAAGAACGCGCCCCATCTTTGTCCAACTTCCAATCCCCCTCCTCGGGGGAAGGATCGCTCTCGCTCTGGCTGTGGAGGGAGATGCAGGGGAGTTAAAATCCAGGGAAACTCCGCCGCGTCTGGGAGGGCAGCCCACCCCAGGCAGCCAGGGCTCAGTCAGTCAGGCTGCAGTGTCGGAGGGTCAGTACTGAGGGAGTGCCGCACTGTGGGAGGGTCAGTGCTGAGGGAGTGCCGCACTGTGGGAGGGTCAGTACTGAGGGAGCGCTGCACTGTCAGAGGGTCAGTACTGAGGGAGTGCCGCACTGTGGGAGGGTCAGTGCTGAGGGAGCGCCGCACTGTGGGAGGGTCAGTACTGAGGGAGTGCCGCACTGTGGGAGGGTCAGTACTGAGGGAGCGCCGCACTGTCAGAGGGTCAGTACTGAGGGAGTGCCGCACTGTCAGAGGGTCAGTACTCAGGGAGTGCCGCACTGTCACGGGGGTCAGTACTGAGGGAGTGCCGCACTGTGGGAGGGTCAGTACTGAGGGAGTGCCGCACTGTGGGAGGGTCAGTACTGAGGGAGTGCCGCACTGTGGGAGGGTCAGTACTGAGGGAGTGCCGCACTGTCAGAGGGTCAGTACTGAGGGAGTGCCGCACTGTCGGAGGGTCAGTGCTGAGGGAGTGCCGCACTGTCAGAGGGTCAGTACTGAGGGAGCGCCGCACTGTGGGAGGGTCAGTACTGAGGGAGCGCCGCACTGTGGGAGGGTCAGTACTGAGGGAGTGCTGCACTGTCAGAGGGTCAGTACTGAGGGAGTGCCGCACTGTCAGAGGGTCAGTACTGAGGGAGTGCTGCACTGTCAGAGGGTCGGTACTGAGGGAGTGCTGCACTGTCAGAGGGTCAGTACTGAGGGAGTGCCGCACTGTGGGAGGGTCA